>NC_056751.1:738480908-738530276 GCF_019279795.1 Protopterus annectens | reverse complement strand
ATTTTTTTTTTTGGGGCCAATTTAAAAATTTTAATTTTTTTTTCCTCAAGTTCTTTAGAATATTTTTTTCTGAAGTTCTAGTTCAGCAGTCTTTATTTGATACTCTTGTTCATTCTTAAGAATGTTATATATGTTTTTGAGCTATGCAGATTTTTGAATAATAATACCCCTGATGACTGCCTTGGTAGCTACCCATTGAATGTCATATGGAATTTGAGTGGATATAAGATCATTTTGGAGTTCAGCTAGGACATTCTGAATTTCTTGTGTTGTTTCTTGGTTTTGTATAATTTTAGGATTTAATGTCCAGGTATTGAGATAGGAAATATTTTGTTTATGGGCTTGAAAGTTTATTAAAAGTCTAATTTTGGAATGATCTGAAATAGTTCTAGGTGATACAGCATAATTTAATTTGTTAGAAAGGAAAGCAAGGGAAATTAGAAAAGCATCTATCCTGGACCAAGTTTTATGAGTGGCTGAAAAGAAAGGAATCTTTATATTGTTTCATCATATTGAATTACAGTAATAAATCAGTTCAAATGTACTTTGTAATTTGGGAAGTGCTGTAGTGGTAGATTGTGACTGTCTGTTTTTATTATGATCTATCCTGGATCTAGATTTAGCAAACTATTCCAGTCCCCACCTACACAAACAGATGATTTGGGCATTACGGCTAATATATTAAAGATTTCATAAATGAAGAGCCTAGGCTATATATATATATTAAGAAAGAGTAATGGCTTGTTCAGTATGATATTCCAGTAGTAAATAATACACATCTTCCTCTTTGGGTCAGCTTCCATAGGAAGCAACCTCTCCGGAAGGATTTATTTACTATAATGGGCCACTCCTGACAAAGAACTATAATTTGTAGCAACTATTGTTTTAACCCATTTTCTTTCCTTTCCCTAACCCAAAGGTTTACCCAAATGAGTTTCTTGCAAGAAAGTTATATCAGCTTCCTTTGTTTGGTATGTGAGGTGCATGATTACATTTCTTTTTATCTACCATCCCTTTACATTCCATGAACAGGTCATCATTTTTATTAATATTGTTGGTTTCTATTGAAGGATACCCAAAAATATTGTAGTTATGCAACTGGTTCGTTAGTAATATCTACAACAAATGCTGTAATTCTCTTACCCTAAACTCTAAATAATAGGTGTCAACCACCATCCCTCACAGAAATGCATGAGTTAAGAAACTAAAAGAGACTATTATTTTGTAAAGAAAATATTTACCAGAGATGCCTAATAATACCTATACTGTTCCAAATGCGAACAGTCATCACAACAGACTGTGCCCAACCCTCTTTTGTTATTTATGTACTGTACTATCACGTAATTTCTTAAAATTGCTTATGCCAATTGTACTCCTTAGATATTATATAGAGAGAAAAGCAGAAAAGTAGCTTTTATAAAAGTTCTTGTAGTAACAGCAACATATTATAATTCTTAATATTTTAAGAGTTATTAAAGGAGTTTACAAAACAGTATTTTCAAAAAACAAGTACAATATATGAAATATTTAAAGAAGGCAGCACTTTAAAATTCAACAACATTTGCATTATATACTTGACAAAACAGAGAGAAAAAAAGAGAAATGTTTTGTACTTTTGCTCATAGACACACATTTAAAAAGAAACTCAATGCTGCCAGCCAATGATTTATATGATTTTAAACATTTTAAAGAAGGCAGCACTTTAAAATTCAACAACATTTGCATTTGTTTTTGCTAACAACAACCAAATTGTGGTTCTTTAAAATGTATTGAAAACTTCATTTAACACTGCACTGGCAAAAGCCATACAAGCACATCATTGAGAACTCATATATTAATAATTAACCAGTGCCATCTACTTGACAAGCAGAGAGAAAAAAAGAGAAATGTTTTTGTACGTTGCTCATAGACACATTTAAAAATAACTCAATAGCTATGCCAGTAGAATAATGATTATACATTTTAAACATTTAAGACAGCAACACTTTAAAATTCAACAACATTTGCACTATTTTTGCTAACAACAACTAACTGTGGTTCTTTAAAATGTATTGGAAACTTCATTTAACACTGCACTGGCAAAAGCCATACAAGCACATCATTGTGAACTCATATATTAATAATTAACCAGTGCCATCTACTTGACAAACAGAGAGAAAAAAAAGAGAAATGTTTTTGTACCTTGCTCGTAGACATACATAAAAGCAACTCAATGATTATGCCAGTAGAATAACGATTATACATTTTAACTGAAACTACTAATGTCTAGTATTTACACTACTTAAACTATTATATCAAAGGTTATATCCCATTATTTAAATGTAGTTTAACAGTCCTTTTTTGTAAGCTGTAAATGCACTTTAAAGTAATTTCTCTATGCAGTCAGTGTTAGGTAGCTTTCCAGCTTTTAAATGTAGAAGGCAGTTATTAAAAGACAGTACCTTAAGTATTACAGTGTAGCAAAAACGTTTTCTTTACAGGCAGGTAAGCAGAGTTATTTAGAACACATTCCACACCCATTTGCTTGACGTTTCCCATAAGAATGGTATATTCTTCTGTCCTGTAGTTCTTTGGAGCTGTAGCACTTGTTTAGCCTTCCAAATGTTGTTTTTGGATCAAAAGATATGAAAATAGTTGTCTCAGACAGGATTTACTTTGGAGAGATGCAGAAAGGTGGATTTTGCCTGGTCAAGTGTTTCCAGGGATATTTTTTCTTCTTTGTAATAAAATGTTAAAGTTGCAGGATATTTCATTTGGAAACAAATCTTATTTTCAATGAGGTAAGTGCAGTATTTATTGAGTTTCTGTCGATTTTGTTTAATTTCTAAAGGAAGATCTTGAGTAATCGTAATTTTATGTGCTCTCCATGTAACATTTGTTTTAACTTTATAAGCTGACAGTATCTGTTGAACATGTGCTGAATTAAGCAGTCTGATGTAGATTTGTCTTGGAAGATCACTTGTTTGTGTACGCTTAATAGCTCTATGGGCTCTTACAATCACTATCTCATCAAGGAGATATTTATTAGTCAGAAGAGAGCTTAGTATTTCTTTTATTATTGGAATAAGTTGTGGATTATCAAAGCTCTCTGGAATACCTCTTATGATAAAATTATTTCTCCGGCTTCAAGCTTTCAAGTCTAGCATTTTTTGCTGCAATTCTTTAATTATGGTGTCATTGGTTTGTGCTTTCTGTTGCAGTTCATTTATTTTTAGCTCATTGTCCATAACTTTAGCTTCATTTTGTTTTAGCCTAAGCACAATTTGGTCCAGAGCAGAGCCAAATGTAGTTAGCTTATGAGAGAAACTCTGCACTTCTGTTTACAAACATTGTAAAGCAGTTTTCAGATCCTCCAGTGTTAAAGGTTGTTCCTGTTTTAATCTTTGACACATTTTACCAGCTTCTTGTTGTTGCTTGTTAATTTTTTTGCCTTTTAGAAGTGGCTTCTTTCTCAGGAGTAGTAATTGCAGACAGTTTGTTTTTTGTGATTACAGTTTCCATCCAATCTGGCTGATTCTCCATTAATCTTGTATAGTTAGATTCCTAGTAGTAGTGCAGAATTTTAAATGATAAGTCTTGTTATGGAAGTTGTTTTTCTTCCTACTTTCCTCGTAGTAGGCCTGTTGGTCTTGTAGAATCCACACCATGTGGTTCAGGGCTCTGTTTCCAACAAGTAATTATTTTTCCTTCAGAATGAGAGAATTTTTGAAAAATAAAGATGAAACAAGTAAGTACTTGTATTTCTGCTTTAATCCATTGATGTTTGGTATACTTTTCCCAAGCGATGTGCTGCTTTGAAGTCAGATTATAGTATAGGAATGCAGGAGCTGCACTGTCAGTGTGCTTCCACCATTTTGGAATCCCAGGTCTATATTATATCATCAAATGGACATTTTTAGACCACATGAATGATATAGAATTTAATAACCAGGACATTTTGGTATCTATAGATGTATGTGACCTCTACACAGTGATTCCCCAAAATATAGGCCTTGAATGGATAGGTGAAATTTTATTTCAATACTCCATTAAACAAGACCTAATTAATTTAATAATTGAGCTTTTAGAATTAATTTTAAATAATAATTATATTATTTTTGATAATAAATATTACATTCAGAGAAAAGGGATAGCCATGGGGTCACCATGTGGAGGCACATACGCAAATTTAGTCATGGCACATTGGGAGAAAAGTATATTTTTAATAGTAAATATTATGCATTTTTAAATCTTATCACCACTTTCAAGAAGATATCAGCCTTATTTGGAATAGTAACTTAGATATTTTAAATTATTTTTTAGCTTTTATTAATGAAACTACCTCATTTTTTAAGTTTACATGGAATATAAATAATAATAATATTAATTATTTAGATGTTAAATTAATTAAAGTTTATGAAAACAAAACTTATATTTCATTAATCCATAGAAAAGAATTGTATTCCAATGGCTTTCTTCATTATAGTAGTGCACACCCAGAACATCAGAAAAAATCAGTTATAAAAGGGCAACTTGTAAAAGCTGCCAGAATGATTACTAATTTTGCAGAATTTCAAATAGAGTGCAATTTTTTAAGAAGCATGTTTATTAATAAAAATTATCCACCAGTTTTAATAGATAAATTGATTACCGAAGTAACACAAAAAAGAATAAATGGTCATTTTTATTCAATATTAAAGGGGTCTAATAAGATTGTTAATACTCTTGATAATGGAGATTTAAATACAACAACTAATTTTAAAGGAGATATTATAGAAAATCCTTTAGTCATTAATAGTTTAGGGTTAGAAAGGAAAGATCTAGCGCCGGTCTCCATGAATTTTCTTTCATTTTTTCCAGAAACATTCTTGAATGAAACCCCTCTCTTAACTGAGGAGGAGGGGCTGCTTCTATCACACATACCCCAAAACAGAAGATACTGAATGACAGGAAATAAAAGAGTTTGGTCTAGCAGATGAGGAGCAATTCCTATAAAAAGAGGAGGAGACTCCAGTTGCCAGCTGTAACCTTGATATTTTGCTTTAAGATCTCATTTTTTGGAAACTATATATTGCCGAAGAGAGAACAGGAGGATTAAGGGTTTACCAGAGTGAGAATGGGGAGAAGAGGGGAGTCTTGTCCATCGCCTTTCAGACTTATTACACTGTTCTCTGCTTTGGGGAGTTCTTTATCTCTTATTGAAACACCCTTGTTGTTGCTTTTAAATGTTTGCTTACAAGTAGTTTTTTATGTTTGTTTATTTTAACTTTTAACAAATGTAGTAGGAGCAGCATTAGATCTCTTGGCAAATTTGAAAAAGGAAAACTGGTAAGTCTCAGAAATTACTTGAGACAGATTACCTCTCTTATCATGCTTTTTAAGGAACTCTGCAGCAGATATCCTGTCAACTAATTCTCTGTCCAAGGGAGAATTCAAAATGTCAGTTTTGACATATTCTGGAAGGTTCTGAGTTGGCATCCAAGCAAACCCCTTCATAATAGTTTTAGTGGCAGCAGTCCTGAAAGTGGCATCAGTGAAATCATAAGCACATTTCAAACAGATGGTATCCATTTAAGACACAGAAGCAACCAGGTTACACACACACACACACACACACACACACACACACACACACACACACACACACACACACACACACACGAATTGTAAAAATAAAGGCTGCACAAGAATTCACCCCCAAAATCTCTCAAATGCTTTCCCATCCTTGTCTAACGAAGGGGAGTTGTATTTACTAGATGATTGGCAGCAAGTGGGTTCACTAAAGCAATAACTGATGGGTCTGATCTGGGATGAATGTATAAAAACATGTAAGACTGAGAAATATTATACAATCTGCTTTCTTTGAGGCAGCAGGCTGGCTGTCAGGTGAGTTAAAGTCTGTGACCAAACTTCCTGCAAATTTGAAAGAACAAGAGGAATTGGAGTAGGTTCTGAAAAATCCAGTTGTAATAAAGTGTAATACTGCTTCAGGGACAGTGGAATGTCATTATGTTCCCAATGAAGCAACAGAATAATTCTGGAAATTGTTTCAGAAAAAGAGAATGGGGCTGTTAAAAGCCACACTCTTCTCAGAATCTGAATCAGAAACCTGAGGAAACAAGTATAATATGTCACTTCACAATGATTTGCGGTTCAAAAACTTGAACCTCTTCAGAAAATGAAAAAAGGCTATTTTCTTTTACCAGAAATGCTAAACTGGCAGACTCAAGAGCCTTAACTAAACCCTGAGGTAAGACCAATAAATCACTTCTGTTCAAAGTGACAAAGACAGGAGAATAAATATGTCTACGTTTTTGCTACTTTTTGTCAGGAATTTCTAAAGAGGCAGACCCATTTTTGATAGGAAAAAAAACATCTTAGGGATAGGCATAGGCTTCTGGCTAGACAGAGAGGTATTCCTTACACCTTAGGGATGGGCATAGACTTCTGGCTAGACAGAGAGGTATTCCTTACACCTTAGGGATAGGCGTAGCCTTCTGGTTATACAGAAAGGTATTCCTTACACCTTAGGGATAGGCATAGCCTTCTGGTGAGACAGAGAGGTATTTCTTACATCTTAGGGATAGGCGTAGCCTTCTGGTTATACAGAAAGGTATTCCTTACACCTTAGGGATAGGCATATCCTTCAGAGGTATTCCTTACACCTTAGGGATAGGCATAGCCTTCTGGCTAGACAGAGGTATTCCTTACACCCTAGGGATAGGCATAGCCTTCTGGCTAGACAGAGAGGTATTCCTTACACCTTAGGGATAATCATAGCCATCTGGCTAGACAGAGAGGTATTCCTTACAAGGGATAGGCATAGCCTTCTGGCTACAGAGTGCACATCTTAGGAATAGGCATATCCTTCTGGCTAGACAGAGGTATTCCTTGACCATTTCCTACAACCAGCTGAGTGTCTCTCCTTGCACCAATTGTACTCCACAGAGAATGTGCCTTAGTCCATAGTGACTATGCCCACATGAGCCAAGGAAAAAGATAAATGGTCTCAGGAACAAAAAATGCCATGGCAGAGTTACCCATCTGTGGCTGAGGTACATTAGCAACCTGCTGTGTTGGCAAAGGCCAATTATTAGTTTTCTTTTTTTTGGTTGGAAGAAGGAAGAACCAAGGAACTGGTAGGTTGTTCCATGGTTAAAGTTGAAAACGATTCTTGAGAAAGCCTGGCAGTAGTAGTTGGTAAAACAGGTAAGTAGTAAAAAAAGTAACTTATTCCACTAAAATACACAGTAAAAGGCAACTTAAATACCCCAGCCTTCAAAAGTAAAGTAATACAACTTTTACCAAAGAATAAGTAATTTTAAAGTAGTTTAAACAATTGTTTTCTACAAAAGAAAAAGTAACGCTTCTATTTAAAAGTTACTAAAAGTCACATGGCAGTCCATAAAAACACTATTTCCTAGCCTAAAACTAATATTTTTACTGTGAAATATTCAGTTTATTTCTTAAAAAATAAACATGGAAGGTAGTTCCCCCACAGGGAACTCATCTGCTCAGCAATGGAAAGCATTAGCCAATTGATCCTGGAATACCTGTAGGAAGCGAGCTCTTCAGCAGCAGGAGCACTCTGAAGTAGGTGATGCACAAACATGTCTTTTTGGTCAACTCAGCTCAAGCTGACCTATGGTTTGGGTGAATGGAAGGTGCCCTGAAGCTTTGGAAGATGACTAGCTGTTGCATCTTTAGTAGGGTATAGCCTATATAGCTAAAGCTACCTCAGCAGTCATCCTAGTGATAAGCATCATTGTTTCTCTGACAGGCTAACCTTAAGGTAATGTATTAGCTTTCTGTACAGACTGCACACTACTTATAGAATGCTGCACCTGCAGAAAACAACCTCTCAGGGGTGGCTCGTGCTATAGGACTGCAGCCCTCCCACCTAAAAAACAATAGAGCAGAGAAACACAGTGTACACATGCGCACACACTCTCAGCAGTCTAGATAGGGGGAAAGGCATCTCAGCCCCAAGTGGAGCAGCTATTTAGCTCATTGGTGGGACTGGTCGGATATCAGCAACAAGGTGCGTGTGTGTGAAATGCCCCAGTCGCTATATACTGGTGGCTAGAGCAGACTCATGGTGGTGTGGTAGCTAGAGCAGACTCATGGTGGTGTGGTAGGAAATACCTCAGGCTTGAACCCTGTACCTTGTATGCAGGTGTTAAGGGCCTGAATTCCCTACCCACCACCATTTGCAAAGAATTTGCAGATTTTTGCCTCATATTTGATCTGTTCTGTTCCTCATAATATCTGTGGTTTCTAAATGTTTAAATGCTTGATATTTGATGGTGCAGTGGTAGCATTGTTGCCTCACAGCTGGAGGTTCTTAGATTTATTTCTTGGGGTAGGGTCTGCATCTTCTCCCTGTGTTTGTGTGGGGTTTGCTTTTGTGTCCTCCCATGTTATAAAGACATGTCTGCATTATTTCTTCCTGGGCTTCTGCTGAAAATTGTTTCTTTGTTCCAAGTCAGACTGTCCTGGTTAACAAATGTTAAATAAAATTGATAGGCATTTGAATTTCAGACTTCAGGTTTCTGAATGTTTAATGCCTTATATATGTGATGGTGCAGTGGTAGCATTATTGCCTCACAGCTATAGGGTTTCTGGTTTGACTCTTGGCTGGGGTGCCTTATGTGTGGAGTCTGGGATCTCCTCCCTGTCATTTGTTATTGGATTTGCTCTAATTGTCCTGCTGTTTTACAAAGACATGTGTCTGCAGTATTCTCCATGGGCCTCTAGGTGAAAATTGTTTATGTTCCGTCAGAAGTAAAATTGAGCAGGCATTTGAATTTCAGACTACATATTCTTCCAGAAAATACATAGTAACACAACCTTTTATTCTAGCAATTTTCTAAGTTTATAAGATGAATATTTGAAATGTGTCCTATTTTGGGACTGTATTCCCCATTATTGGCTTCTGTCCAGGTTTTTGTGCTACGGTTGACAGCTATGGCAAGAACTGAATTCACTGAATAAGTTTGAGGGCTGTATTCCCTCATTACTGGGTTTGTCCAGGTGTTTTGTACTAAGAGGTTGACAGGCTATGGTGAGAACTGAATTCACTAAATGATAGCCATTTAAGTTTCAGTCTTCCTCTCTTTCACAAAGCAGCTGATTTGGCATAGTGGTATGTTGCTCTGACTGTTTTGCACAGGGACCTTGGTAGCAAAATGTATGGTGGTAACACAGCATTTCTCTTTCACAAAGCAGCTGATATGGCATAGTGGTATGTTGCTCTGACTGTTTTGCACAGGGACCTTGGCAGTAAAATGTATGGTGGTAACACAGCATTTTATTCTAGCAACTTTCCAAGATTATACAAGCAATGTTTAATGTGTTCCTGGTTTTTGGGCTTTTGGCCCCCCCCCCCAATAAGTGTTGCCTTTTTCCATATTTCTTGTGTTGGGTTGAGATGCAGTTGAGTATTGAGTAGATTTTACAAGGAGCTGAGAGCTGCAGGGGAAGAGAAGTTTAGTGCTGCTTATGCTGAGTCAGTTTGCATTGTTAATAGCACAACAGGTTGTGTACTTACTTTTGATGCAGTAGGCTGTGGGTTCTACTCCCACAAGGAGTGGATGCTGCCATACTGAGAATGTCCTCCTTGGTGAAGATACTAATTATGAGCCTATCAGTTTGCTATCCATTTCCTCTCTGCAATATTACTAGCTTATCATTTTAATGTAATATAGGCAATTTATTCCTCAGGGCAACAGACACTTTTATTTTTCGATGAAACCATGAAATATAAAGGTGTTTGTTAGTAGCAACCTCTTCATTAGTTACAGATTTCTTTAATGTGGAATTATTTAGATGACTTTTACATCTTCAGAGATTGTGCATATTTACTGATAATGGACTGTAGAATTGTGCATATTTACTGATAATGGACTGTAAAATTGTGCATATTTACTGATAATGGTGGACTGTAGAATTGTGCATATTTACTGATAATGGTGGACTGTATAATTGTGCATATTTACTGATAATGGTGGACTGTAGAATTGTGCATATTTACTTATAATGGTGGACTGTAGAAGTTTGAGTAGACTTTTATAATGGAAATGTTCTGAACTGGGCAGTTTTGTCATTATGGCTGCATGCATTCTGTTTCATTGCTTACTGGAAAAATGTTCAAAACAAATTTAAAACACCCTCTAACAACTGTACTGTATTGTACAAGGAATATAATTTATTACAATCAGGAAGGTGTATCAAAGAGCACATGTATGTTTCATATGCAAGGGGCCTATGATTTGAAAACGGCCCAAAATTAATCTTTATCTGCCACTGGCAAAATGTATTTTCTTTGAATGTGGGTTTCAATGCTGTTTCAATGAATGTGAGTTTCAAGGGCAGATAAGTTTTAATGCTAAGTCTGTTTTCATTGTGAGAATGCATTGCTTTGTTTAACAGATGTCTTAGTGTTTGTGCTGTAAAATGCAAAATAAACTTTCAAATAAAGTCCAAATCATCATAGATGTAAAGCAGTATGCACATTAGTGTTTATAGTAAATGGGGTGAAATAGCCAAGTAATGGACAATTGGAATGGCTGCAGAGGCTCCATTCAACCATGATTTTGTGAGGGGGAAGAGCGGCAAACTCAGACAGGCCCAGCTGAACTATACCTCCCAACTGTCCAGATTTTCAAAGAATGAATAGATTTTTGCTTCTTAATTTTGGTTTGTTCCTCATAAAATTTGTGGTTTTCTGGCAAATCATTTAGGAATTAAGTCACTAGTAAATAATGATACACTGAGTTTCAGACTTCAGAACCAAAAAAATGCATGCTAAAGTAAGACCTGTTATTCTATCAACTGTCTGTTTATACAAGAGCAATTTTTAGTACTGTTTATATGTTCCCCCAATATATTTGGCCTTGTCTAGATTTATTGCATTAACAGGTTGAGAGGTACATGCAAATAAATTGCTTTATAGAATTAGGCATAGCCAACCTCTCAACTGTCCCCGATTTTGGCTCAAAATGTTGCTCTTCCCCCTAATAATCCCTCCGCAAAATAGCAATTTTGGAAAAAAACATGGAGGGTTTACAATTAAGAAATAACTGTAATAATCAAAGTTATAGATTACTTTTATTTCAGAAATGCATGTAGATTATTTTATTTTGTCAGCTGCTCAAGTTAGCAGTACTAATATTAAAGTGTCCCTTCTTTGACAGGTTCCCAGCTGTATTGTGTGGCTATTTTATATTTTTGCATCACATTTTTGGTCCATTTTTCATAAAATTATGATTTTTTTTGGCAAATTAGTGACAAATCATTAAAGACTTTAGTTAAAAAATAATGACAGACATTTGAGTTTCAGATTTCATACCCTTCAGACAATTCATACTAATGCAAGACCTATTCTATTATCTTTCTAAATTTATAAGAGCAATATTTAAAAATTGTCCTTATTTTTGGGCCTTTGTCCCACTTCTATGTATGGCTTTGTCCAGATTTCTTGCTCTGAGGTTGAGAGGTTTGACAAATGTGTCAGGGCCATCACAGTCAGCCAGAGACATTTCAAATTGTAACATACTTGTTGCACCACACTCCCCCATGTAGTGACTCTGGATGTGTCCAAGCAAGGCAAGGAGTAGTTATGCAGTGTAAATGTGCAGAGTGCCCCCCCCCCCCCCCCCCCATCCAAGGTAGACACAAATACTACAGTGGCTTTTCATCTGTCCTTGATTTTGCAGAATGGTCTGGTTTCTGTCATATTTTTGTACTGTTGATTTATGCTTATTACTCAGAAAGTGCCTGTTGCTCTGTGTTTAAGTAGCAATGCTTTTAATGACCATAAGGTAAGCTTGTCTGAGATCGTAAGATGCAAGTAAGCTTTAATAAGCATACTGTTAAAGAACTGCCAACATTGAAAGCCTTTCTGTTGTTGCCATGCAGAGAATACTTAACTAGATAATGTATAAGCCTTGGGTACTGAAGGACAGGATTACATTATTTTAAAAAGCACATTACACTTGTTGGAGACTTCCAGTCATCTCTACAGGCTTTACCCGTAAACTAAACAGAATGCCAGTCATGTGTGGTCCATAACCTGTACAATAATCCTTTAAGCAATGTATCTTGAGCTTGTTTCTTGTTTGCTTTTCATTTTTTACTTTGATCATGTTTTCCCATGAAACAAATAGATAGTTGTCAGGCAGCAGGTCTTTTGGATAAGAAACATTTACAAGTGGGGGCATCACAGAGATTTCTACTTTCAGCATGTTACTTGGTACTTTAATAAAGCTGAATATAAATTATAATTAGAACTGCAGTGCAAGGAGAAGTGGTTTGAGTTGAGTGCTGCTTGTTTTTCTTATACTTGATTTTGACTGGCATTCCAGTAATGTATTTAAAAAGTAAATTATTTTTCATGCCTCACAACCTTTGTTTCCATCTAGATATTAAGTAAGCTGTCATGCAGCCAATGCATTGAAATATTTTTATTCTTCTACACTTATTTTTGTCTTGATTGGACTCTCATAATGATGGTTTGGCACCCAGGGCAGCGTATTTAATTAAAGTTAGTTTTTGTGGTTTTGAGCATAGCTCTTCCCCTTTCTAGTTGTCTGCACCCCTTCCCATTGACCCCACCCATTCAGCTGTCTCCTGCAGCCCCCCCTTTGATTTGAAGTCACCAGCCGCCACTGCAACCTCTTTGTATTTCTGTTTATTGTTTAGCCTTATGCTTCTAGTCATGTTTCCATTTCCTGCTATAATGTGACTAAGCATATTCTCTGCTTACTTTTGTTGACCTATGAATTACAAGACAATGCAAGACGTCACAGAGAAATCCCTGCTGCCCCATGTCTAACATTTATCTCCCAGATATTCTTTTTACTTGTTCCTCATACCATCCAATCAAAGACTCACTGAATACCTCAGTCTTCTTCTTTAGCTTGCCTGGCCATCAGTATGGATACATCTTTACAGAAGGTAAGTAATACTAATCTTACACTTTTATCCAACACAAACTTCTAGGTTTCTTCAGCTATGGTCTCTTTGACAAGACCACTAGGACTTATGTGTACTGCCACAAACTGGTACCCTTTAATTTGGTTGCATCTAATAAAATTTGCATAGTACTGTCTAGTACAAGGTCTGCTTTAGTATTTTTTACATGTTCATCATATCCAATTTATTTTCCTTCTTGTCACTCACCTTGTGTAGCTAGTTAAGATGAAGAGGCTCAGGTGTTTGTTTCTATACTTTAATACATACAGACACATCAAGATTGATAGCAACAATGTAAAATATAAACAAACTAACTAACTGACTGACTCCTGCACCTACATATATGCTTATACCTCTGCAGCTCAATACAACATGGCAGTCTTTCTTGCACTTGCTCAGTATTTACATACACATGCTAGCTCACGGGAAAACTTCATAAAGGTACATACACACGCTGATCTACATCCTCCCTCTTTACTGAGCTGTCTTGCAATGATAATAACATTTGAATAGGCATGCAAATTATACAGACAATAATGAATAAAACAACATTCATGTCCAAGCTGCAGTGTGTTGGAAACAAGGTCTGGAAATGTGATCTGATCTTGTAATGTAGCAGTTAAGACTGGGTTTATCAACAAGAACAATCACTGGTGAACAATCTGCTTTAGGACTCTCTGTGATATTCTCAGGAAGAGGGATATTTCCTGGAATGTCCTCTGGAACAGAAACATTGGATAAGTCACTCTGAGAACTAGAGTCTTTTTCACAGGCAAAATGCTGCAATACCGACTCGGACACTGGTACTAAATGTTTCTGATTCTGTCTAAATTTTACAATTCTTCTTGCAATTCCACAATGTATTATCTCGGCGCTGGACATAAACTTTTCATGACTCCACTCCGATCAAAACCTTTTTGCTGTCTGCATCCTCACCAACTCCCTTCTTGTAATGGATTGAGAGGTTTGCTGTTCTTATCATAATAGGACTTCTGAGACAAATGCTTTTTCAGGAGTTGAGCTTTCACTGCTTTGTTGTTCTTAGCACATGGAACCAACAAATTGCTACTGATTGGTAGTGTGGTTCTGGTATGTCTCGATATATGTCTCTGGGCAGGCAAACCAAGATGATTATCACAAGGAATGTTTCTGAGATTCAGGAGATTCAGAAAAACATCGACATTGTCTCGAGTTGACTTCTCTAACAATTGTTTTGCACTTTAAACTGCACATTCTGCCAAACCATTTGACTGTGGATACTCAGGACTACTCATAACATGAATAAAGTCCCACCCTTCAGCAAATCTCTTAAACTGCTGGTTTGTAAACTGTGCACCATTGTCAGAAATAACTTTGTGTGTACTACCTTGAACAGAAAAATATCTCCCAACTTAGTAATGATAGTACTGGATGTGAGATTAGGAAGTAGTTCAATCTTGAACCAATTTGAATAAGAGTCTACTAACACCAAGTAATGTTGACCATTCCATTCAAAAATGTATGTGGTTACTATCGACCAAGGTAGTTCAGGAATCTGGTTTAGCTGAAGTGGTTCTTTCTGTTGATGCAGTTTAGTACTATTACAAACATAACAGGATGAAACTACTCTCTCAATATCACTTGACATAGAAGCCAAAATACTAGTCCTTTCACCTTTCTTTGGTAGAATCAGCTCCTGGGTATCCACAATGCAAGATGTTAATATACTCTAGTTGCAAGGATTTTGAAACAATCAGTTTTATACCTTCATGATGATACCATTGTCAGACAAAATCTCATCTCTGTAGAGAAAATATGGTTGCACTTCTAGAGGTAAACAAGATTGCTTTGATGGCCATCCTCGAATGATAAAGTGGTTAAGCTTCTGGAGAATTGTATCTAAAGCTGTATGAGTTCTATCTCATCAAGATTTGTGGAAGAAAAATTTCTCACTTCCATGACTTCATCATCAGGTTTCTCATTTTCATGCTGTTCAGTGTTTTTTCTGGACAATCTGGATAAAGTGTCAGCAAGATAGAGAAGTTTGCCTTTTTTGTAGACAAGATTGAAACTATACTTTTGCAATTTCAACATCATGCAGTTCAATCATGCAGGAGCTGTGTGCATAGGCTTTCTCAAAATAGTGACTAGAAGTTGGTGGCCAGTCTCAATTTGAATAGGTCAGCCATAAATATAGTCATGGAACTTCAAAGATGCAAACATAATTGCCAACAGTTCTTTCTCTTTCTTAGCATACTGCATCTCAGTTTGGGTAAGAGTTCTTGATGAATAGGCTACAGGTCCACAATCTTGAAAAATGACTGCACCAAGTCCAAGCTTAGAGGCATCACAATCAAGAGTTACTTGTTTGTGAACACCATAATATCTTAAAGAAGATGGACTGGCAAGTCTCTGTTTCAGGACATCAAATGCTCTTTGGTGTTGTTCTAACCAGGACCATGTTACATTTTTGCATGTCAGCTGTCTTAGCAGTTCTAAAAGTTGGCTCAAATCTGGAATGAACTTTGCCTAGATAGTTAACCACGTCAAGAAAACATTGTAGGGCTTGAACACTGTCTGGTGCTGGTATCTCACAAATTGCTGTTCACTTGGAAGGATTTGGTCGCAAGCCTGAACTGATAAACAAATTACCAACATAAGTAAATTCTCATAGCCTGAATTTGCATTTCTGAGGATTCAGCTTAAAATTCACTTCACGAGCATGTTCTAGAACTTTCCTGAGGTTTCTATCATGTTCAACTTTACCATTGCCTCCAACAGAATATCATCTACTAGTATAGCACATGGATATCAAGAAAAAATTTGTTCCCTTGCACGCTGAAAGACTTCACTGGCAGAATGTATCCCAAATGGCATTCTCAAAAAGCTGTATCTGCCAAAAGGGGTATTGAAAGTGGTTAGCAATGAAGATTTACGGTCAAACAAAATTTGCCAAAATTAAGTATTTGCATCTAGAACAGAAAAAAACAGTGGCATTTGGCAACTTCTTCAACTGCATGCATTGGATGATGAGGTAATTTTAGTGCTTTGTTTAAGTCTTGTGGATCAATACATATTCTGATATCATCTGAGCTTTTCTTATGAGCTACTACAATGGAGCATACCCATTCAGTTGGTTATTTTACTGGACAAATCAATCCTTGTTGCACTATTCTGTCTAGCTTGGTTTTGACTCTACCCTGTATAGCTATGGAAACTTTCCTTGCTGGTCTGATGACTGGGCTGACTTCAGGGTCTAACTTCATGGGGTACACAACTTGGAGTTTGCCTAGTTTGTCTTAGAAAAGATCAGCATAGGTAGAAAAAACAGGCTGGTTGAAATTAGAACAGTTGTCTTTCAAGCTTATGTGGTGGACTTTCTCATAAAATGAAAACAGTCCCATTTTCAAACTGTCTGTGATGCCTAATAATGACTGTACATGCCTTTTGACTATGCAGAATTGCAAGTCATAGCTGTTTTCAGCAGAGTAACATGAAACTACTACTGAGCCTTCTGTTTGAATTTATTCATCACCATAAGCAACAAGCTTCGCACGCTTTGCGAAATCAAGCTTCTTACTAGCTCTTACTCTAGCAAATATTTCTGCTGATATAACATTGCACTTTGAACCAGTATCAACTTTGAGCTCCATGGGTCTCCCATTAATCTGAACAGTAAAAAATACTTCATTCGTTGCCCACAAATCTACTGTATTGACTGTTTCAGCAAGCAGAGATGCACCATCAGCATAAAATGTAGGGTCACAGCTTTCTAATTGATCAACTTGTCTCTTTGAATGTTCTCTTTCAATAAAAGAATGGACCTCTTTTGATTTACAAAACCTTTGAAAATGATTCCATGTTTTACATATGTGGCACTGCTGACCAAAAGCTAATCACTTTTCTCTTTTAGATTCATGATTGCCACCACAATTCCGATAGTTGTCTATTAGGCTAGGTGAGGGCAGATGCTTTAAGTTTTCTGACTGACCCTTGTGCTTCACTGAGCATGTCCACTTTACAGAGCACACTTTGGAATTTGCTCAAAAGCTTCTGGGTTTCACTGAAATTGCCCATCCTTTGGGCCTGTATCTTTTAATCATGTGCTGCGTACTGTCTACATTAGCTTTGTTGCAGCTCCTTCCAAAGCTATTCTCATTTGTAAGCATGTTTGTGTGCTTTTCTGTGAGTTTGTATATTTGACAAATCTCTATTTCCTTATTCAAAGTTAAATCACTGTCTTGACACAAAATCTTTCTCACTGCATCACTTTTAATACCACACACAAGCCTGTCTTTTATCGGCTCATTCCTTAATTCACCAAATCTGCATGTTTTAGCCTTATTTTTCAAGCTGCATATGTTTCACCAGGCTTTTGATCTCTTGTGTAAAATAAGTGCCTTTCCGTTGTAATATTAATTTGGGGGTTACACATTTCTCTAAATTTATGTTTAAGCACTCTGTGTCTTCCCTTGTTTCAGCTGATACCACTGTATAGCGGTTTTCCCCCTCCAATGCATACACACCAGGTGCATACACAAATGAACGTTCTCTTTCAATGGTTTCTGACCCAGCTAAATTAAGCAGAATAAATGCCTTTTTACATGCATCTTTGTTAGGTAATGCTGCCTGTATGAAAATATCGTACTCTTGCTCAAACACTCTCTAATTTTCTGCAATATTACTACTAAATACAAGTGAATCAGGTCTGCAAAATCCTTCTGCCATGCCAACAAATTATGCTTAAACACAATGCAAAATATGGCTCTAGTAATTATGTATGAACATGCACACACATCGGGAACTTGTAACAACATTCAAATGCACAATTAACTCTTTGAAAGATTGTACTTTGCGAAATATTCTTTGAAATGGCTGTATTTTGCAAAATAATGGTACTGTATTACTAGACAAACTTGCAAACATTTTGTACACTTCAGATATTTTGAATAGCTTTAGTTAATATGAAAAAGTAGCACATAGCAAAACAAATGACCGTTTTCCTTGTTTTATACATTTTATGCAATTTGGATATTGTTTTAAACACTTTCTAACTGTTTTGAATATTTTTTATCAATATGTTGCAGTTCTGGACATTTCATTTAACTAGAAATTAATTGTGAGCAATCTGAGTACTTCATTTTATATTAATTGAGTAAAAAAATATTTAAGTGAGTTTTAGTACCTGGAATTCATTTCTAACCTATTTTGTGAGTCATTTGAGAAGCAGGGATGATCCACTTATGTATATTCCTCCGACTTTAACTATATGCCTCTTGCTCTTGACTCTGGATTCCATTCTGACACCATGTCACTTGTCTTGGGTAGCTAGTTAAGACAAAGAGGCTTGAGTGTTCATTTATATACTTTATTACATACAAACACATCAGGATTAATAGCAGCAACATAAAATATCAAGGAAGTAACTGACTGACTATTATACATACATACATGCTTACACCTCTGTAGGACACTACAAAATTATAGTCTTGCTTGCACATGCTCAGTATTTATACACATGTGCTAGCTCACTGGAAAGGTTTCTAAAGGTACATACACAGTCTGATCTACACTTCTGATCCACCAAAATTAGTTTTGCACCTCCTCTAATACCCCATATTGATTATCTCTCCAATTAATTTCTTCTGTGTTTGCCAGCATGCTGACTTGCTTTGTCTTCATTCCATTCTTGCTTACATTATTACCTTACCATCTGGGGCTTTCCTTCACATTGAGAATGATCACAAAATACTATTGTCTCTCCTAGTTTTATGCTGGTCTGTCTTTCTTCTTGTTGTCATTTGTCTTCCCTCCCCTTTTTTAAATAATCATTACCAAATTATCACTTATAACATAGTAATTGTACATTTATATAAATAAAAACAAACTATATTGAGATATTCTCAGTTAAAAACATTGTACATCACATATAATCTTCTGTAAAGCCAGTCCAGCATTAAATTGCTCACTCAGTTTCTGCCTTCCTTTAATACTCTTTCCTCCTCCAAAGTATTATTCTGAATGTGTTGTTCCCACAATTCATATTTTTTCCTATGTAATTTGTTCCTACCCTTTTCTAAAGATCCCACTTCCAATTCTTTTATCTCTGTTACAATATTCACTACTTCAAATATGGTTGGTTGAAACTTTGATTTCCATTTTCTAGCATTGCTTTTTTGGCAGCCACTAGAATTAAACTTAGCAAGGCCTTACTATGTCAGGGCAATTTGCATCCTGTATCCCAGCTAAAAAAAAAATAATTTCCTTAGTTAAACCAATTTGCTTATCCAATATTTCTAACAGAGAGTCTGCAGGAAATTTTTAAAGCCTGCCAACTTATTACACTCCCTAAATATATATTCCCAGTTACCTATTTCTTCCCTGTCACCTTTCTGCCCCTTGTTTTGTCTTTTGTGATTTCTGATTCTCTATGTCTGCTGCTTTTCTTGCATTAAAACCCCATGCTTTCTCTCTCTTCTTTTTCTTTACATCAGCTAGCATCCATTCTCTTCATTTCCCATATTTTTGCACATCAGTGCACCACTCAGCATTGTTTCTCATCTTGCCTTACCATTCCCTCGAGTCCATTTAGTTTTCTGATCTCATCCTCAGATGCTCTCATTCTTCTCCATACCTCACAGGATAAACTACCCACAACCCTTTGAGTCACACCATGGCTCCATACTTTGTCCATCTTATTTGCAGCTTATGACCCCGAGTAGTTATGGCCTTCATGCTACTGCAGCCCCTTGAAATCTGTCCCTATGCCTTCACATGCTGTTACCCCCACTAACTACTGTATCTCACCTGCATCAATGGTATACCATTTCCTTCCACTTTAGGTACATTTCCCACATATCTTGTCATTCATTGGATGTTTACAGCATTTGCATATGCCTAATTCATTTTCCTAATAGCTATGCAGTCATACATTCACCTGGTAATGATATAATAAAAAGTTCTGAGCATATATTCACTCTTTTTCATCCAGGGCATATGAACACTTTGCATCATTTTTTCTTTGCTTCCAATAACAATCATCTCATGTTTGTCATAATAATGCAAAACGATTGTTCTTTTCTTAAGCTACTGCCGTACTCTGACAGTAGATCTCTTTATTATTGCTTTTTCCAAATCCACAGTCTGTGGTTGCAGCAAAAACATAAAGCGTCAAAGTGCAGGAAGATCTTGCCACCTGTATCCTGCTACATAATGCACTACTTGATGTGACTTCAGCACAGATATTCCAGCTAGTTAAAGCCAAATATACATAGGTTTACAACATTCAAACACACACTTCATGCTAAAAGGCCAATACCTTTGCTGACCTTGCAGGACATTCTTTTTATAAGGACTTAAGTTCAGGTGACTTACTGTGCCAAATGTTCCTGATTGTGGTTTGCTTTCTTCAGTATTTTCAGTGACTGCTGAGCCATTCGAAGTGACCAGTGGCTTATTTAGACTCACATTCACAGTCCATGTTACTTCCTGCTGTAGTGGAATATTTGCCAGTACCTAAATAATTGGAGGGAGTTGCTAATATGATAAATGCCTTTTAGGTCCTGAAAAGTCACTTGGACCTTACAGGCTATCCATGACAATTGGCTCAGGAGATGTTTGCATTCCTGTGCCATTTATCTAAGTACATGGATGAAGTGGGGTGAAAAGGGATATTTTCAGAGTCTCTGTTACATTATTAATGCCTGAATCAAGAAAGGACACCATAGACATTGCTTCCCAATGAATAGAGAACTGAAAAGATTATTTAGTACTTGCTTCCATATTGGATATGTTCTGGCTTCCCTTTTTGAGTAACAGTGGACTGGTTTCCTTAAAGATGAGCAGGCATCTTGCCATCTTTGGGTGCACTAATAGGGCCTCCTCTTCCAGACTGCTGAAAATAAAAGATTCTGATAGAATTATTGAGGACTAACTGCCTTACACACCATTAATTTCTTTTAAGATGTATGGTGCAGTTTAAGCAAACAAATTTATCTCATGCTGTCTATAAAAATGTTATGTAAAAATAGCTGCCAATATAAACCCCAGAACCAGAACACAACAGTGAGGTTCTGAAGAAGTCCCTTATCATTAAAGGGAACAATGTATTTCCAATAAAGCTGCTTGTTTCTATCTGCTCGCTTCCTCACTGTTGTGTTCTGGATAAAGATTTTATGTAATCGGTTGCTGTCACTGTCTTTTGATGTACATAAAGGGATGGAGCATTATCGAGGAGCTGGGTCTTAGTGATTGATTGATTGATTGATTGATTGATTGATTGATTTTCTTCAATAGGTGTTGATTAATTGATTTATTTTCCTGAATAGGTGCCAAGCGGCTTCAGATGTCTCAGCTTATAAATCTGTAGGACACATGAGATAGTTGATGTAAACCTGAACAAGACAAAAAATAAATGACAGCTAATTTTGTGAAGTGACATCTGTTAGTCTTTTATTTTTGGGATGGGTTAGCACTGCAAAGATGAATGTACTTGCCAGGCTTTTATCAGTATTGGACTGTTATTAGTTCTGAGTGATGAAAATGGCAATTGCAGATTATATGCAGGGTGGGAAGTCTGTGACAAGCTGAATGATATCCAGATGGTTCCACACTAGAGGAAAGGCAGTATGAAGCTACTAGCTATATGAGTGTACTGTGTAAATGATGAGATTCAGGCATCTTCAGTTGTAGTGCTGTGTGACTTGCTGTTCTCTGCCTAAGTATTGCTGACCTCTATCCGCATTTGATTTTGGATTGGAGTTACTCATTTAAGGTTTGGTTACTTCCATTTTTTTATCTTTACTCCTATACTGCATTTTGTTTTGTTTTAGTTTTTTGTTCTTTTTGGAGTTTTAACAGGTCCTAGCTAGGGTCAGTTGGAAAAGAATTCTTTTGCAGACAGTGAATAAAATTCAGCTAATTAGTAGAAGGAGATGAGAAATAGCATTATTCAGTTAACTGCAATCATTTAGTGGCATCTATAACTAGTGCTGTGTGACTTGCTGTTTTCTGCCTGAGTATTGCTGATCTCTGTCTGCATTTCATTTTTTCTACCCACCCACCCATCCTACTCCTGTTGGACATTTAAACATTCATATTTGTACGTCAAACAGTACCCGAAATACAAGGTCAAAGGACCTACATTTTGTCAAAACAAGCTGGATAGACAGACGTGTGTCCCAGAGACTGCCCCTCCTATGGAACAAGCTTCCCATCCATATGAAGCTGAATTTGTCTATTACCCAATTTAAGCACAACCTAGATCAGTGGGTGGAGAATAGGAAATTAATACCAGGCCTGGCACCCATGTCTCTTATGGACAGAGGTAGTTTATAAACACTTGGCTGTCAATGTCCTATTTGGTATTCTTTCTGGAAAACCTGACTAGGCTTAAAAAACCTCCCTGGGGCATTAGCCTAGTAACAATTGAGGAATCTATGAATCTATGAAATTGCTTCCTATTTGGTGCTTGAGGTTTGAGCATTGTGAGGCCAGGTATACTCCCCCTTTAATCAACAGTGGGCATGTGTGACTATTGAACATGGATATTGCAATCTAGGCACTTCCTTTCTTGAATGCTAGCCACTTCTCATGCTCCGTTTGGTTGTGTCTACTAGGTTTGTCATTTTGCAACGGCTCAAGAAAAGCACATGAGATGAGGTAGTAGTAATGTTGATTGGCTAGTTCTAATTAACTCCACCCTAAATATTTGGAGGGGAGATTTTTGACAAAAATAGAACAGCCTCATCTGGATGCTTAGTCAAAGACCTCATAGAATGTGATGCAGTGCACTTGTCTATGGACTTTCAGTAAGTGTTTTTATCAAGTGCAGATGAGTTTGCTAAGATGGAATCAGTTAGCACTCACCCCATAGCTTCACTAACTCCTCACCCATTCTATAATGCAATTAAGACACCATGATTAGATATTTTGATGGCTGCACTGAGGCCAAATGCAGAGAACTGTGTCTTACAATATTGGGGTAAAAAAAATGCAAAAATCCATTTAATTAGGAATGGTACATAAAAGGCAGTCACTGAACCCAATTTGTTTTATTAGGAACAAGTGTTTATGTGAACCAAAAAATGTATTTTGTGCTGAAGAATTTGCTGTTGAGGGAATACCCATAGTCACACATAAAATCATGTAAACTCAGACTTTGGTATGATGCGTATTCTGCACCTTTATGGATTAGCCATTGTTTACAGGACCTGCATTTTTAAATCAAGCGATGTCAGAAATGTAGATCTGTTTCACATGTTGTGGGAGTGTGAGAAATTTATTCTTCTTTTGTTGTTTTGATATGAACATGATATATGTGTGGCTGTGTATTAGCATGCCATGAGTACAGAACTGAATGGTTTGAGGTTGGTACAATGGCTAAGGTGTTTACTTCAGATACAAAGGGTACAGGTTTGATTCTCACTTTTGAAAAGGAAAATGGCTAGGATTAGAATTGCCCACGGGGCAGCTAGCCTAGCTCTTTCCGATTAATATTATGAATGTTTTATCTTCTGTCTGGGTAAGGAAGTACAAGTGTTATTTTTCAGTCACATGTGAATCCTCCCAGGTATTAAAATAGTGAAAACAGGAGAACACTTCAATAGCAGTGGCCTGGAAGAAAAAGGTATGATGTCATCTACCTATAATTTCTACTCACCGGCCTGTACCAGAAAAAGCCTTGGGTGGCCAGAAATTTGGAGCTAATACCTGGTATTGTTCATCCCCAGCACATCCTGATTAGTTATTGTACTGTCCTTAAGGAACATACCATTCCTTAGGGAACATAATATTCTTTCCCATTGGCTTGATTTTTGTTTTCCTGTTAAGTGTTTCATTTAGTGCAGATTAGGCCTTCTCTCTATCTTGAAGTCATGGTAGATGTCAGGGTCTATTACATACTTAGGTATGGTATTTCATTTTTATTTGAAGTTTTATTACTGATAATATCCTTGCCATCTCAAGTAGCTATGGTAAAGTCTAATGTTTGGTTTCTCACCTCCAGTCTTGGGATGAATATAGTGTTAATCACTTTACTGTCAAAAATTAGTATATTGCTTAATTTGCTGTGGTTCTGACCATTACTACTCTGTCAAATTGATCTGCCACTGGCTGAGTAATTTTCTTTTAAACTGCTTGGGTTATAATGTTGATATGTTTGTGGTGCCCTTATGCATCAATTATTTTGCTTCTGAATATGTTGTTTGCATTAAAATTAGGTCTGAGACTTTTGAATAAAAAATATTGTTAAGAAAATTTAGAACAAAATTTCCTTAACATTGTTATGTTACTTCAGAGTTGATAGGGTATTGTGTTGACTACCATGTAAATATTGAGCAGCCTTTACAAAATTCTTATTGCTGCTCTGCTAATTTGGTCTCCATTCACCCTCAGTAATTAATGCAGGCTACCATATGCGGTGATGTCTCAGCAAACAACCTCGTACAAGTCCCATAATTATATATTAAATGAGGTGAATGGGTCAAGCCCCACCTCTAGCAGATAACAAGACTGACATCATCTCCCAATATTTCTATGCAGCTTTGTGCATAGTTCAGCAGTCTGTGACACAGTAATATTATTTGATCCTATCCTCATAGGTTCGTAGGTACTTATTAGACTAATGAACTGTGAGCATAATATGAAGTCTAGATTTATATTCCCATGGTAGTTTTACATTTATTTTCTGGGATATTCCAGCTGGGCCAGTGGCCCATTTTCAGCGGAGGCCCTCGGAGAAATGCTCCAAAAACAAAAATATTGCAGTAATAGACTTAATAATCCAAATAGTAATTACAATATACAGATATTACAATATACAGTTAAACAGTATTTACAAAAAGAAATACAGTAGAATCATATAGCAGCAAGTCATCAAATACTAGTGCAAACAGCAAGCAAAGTAAGATAGTTTGATAATTGATGCAGATACAGGGTATACAGATTTTATAGAGAAAGAAAACTACAGTCCTTCAGCAGAGCAAGTTTCGATGCAAAAGTGGTCACGGGAACAGGAGGTTTAGTAGGAGGTTTGAGTTAAGTAAAACGTGTGAAGAGTGAGGGGAGAGAAAGTTATCCAAGGGTAATACAGGAACAAAGCCATTTGTAAACATTTTCTTTAAGAAGGAATTTGGTTTTGGAGGTAGTAGGTGTATCTAGTATATGATGGGGAATGAAATTCCATATTTTTGCAATTTGATTTCCGAATAAGGAGTCACCAAAAGAGTTGTTGGATTTCGTAACTTTTCAAGTAGTTTGTTGGATGAGCTGAGGGGACGGATGGCTTTATAAGGTAGAACTAGGTTCATTACAGCTGGACAGCTTCGGGTTGATGTAAGATGTTATGAGCAATTGTGAGATGGTTAAGTATTGGTAGCTCATCGCAGTGTAGCTGTTTCAGGGCTGTACAGTGATGCATTCTATTTTGGTAGCGATCAGCAAAACAACCTGTTTTATGGTAGCTTATCTCTGGTTTGGACAGTTCAGATTTGTTAAGATTAATGAAGATGGGGGAGGCATACGTTAGTGTGGATATAAGGTATGTTCTGGCAATGGCATGTCTAGTGGAAGGGGTAAGGAATGTTTTTGACCTATACAGGCAGCCGAGCTTAATATATACATTTTTTATGGTAAGGGCTATGTGCTTGTCATATTTTAGGGAGCAATCTATTGTGACTACGAGTAACTTTGTGCTATCTACCAGTTCAATTTTAGTGGTGTTGGAGGAGATTATTTGAAATGGAGTAATGGTTTCTTTGGACTTATTATTATGACTATCATTAGCTTTGTCTTGTTGGGATTTAATATGACTTGTCTTCCTTTGAGGAATCACTCTATGTCTGTGAAAGCACTCTGGGTTTTAGTTAGGACTTCAGGGAGGGAGGGGGCTGTGCAGATGACAGTGGAATAATCTGCATACTGTATAATAGTAGCTTGTGTGGATGCAGACCAGAAATTGGGGTCTATATTAGAACATCGACTTTTTAAAATGTCGAATGTCCTAATATCGACCCCTATTCAGCTTAACGTGACAATATCAACATGCAGAACAGCAAATTTTTCCCAGGGAAAAAATTCACTGTTCTGGCACACATACACACAACACAAGCACACCAAACAAACAGCAATCCACACACATACACCTAAAATCCTACATCTAACCCTACACTAAACTGTACATACCCCAATAGCTATCCACTTACCTTAACCAAAAGCCTAACCCTCCATCACTATTGCACACTCACCTCACCCATGCCCTAACTCTAAGTCACCTACCTCACCTACCCTGCCCTAACCCTCACGTCCACACAATCGCACACTTACCTGACCTGCGCCCTAACCCTAACTTACCTACCCCACGCCCTAACCCTCACATCCACACAATCGCACACTTACCTGATCCTGACCCGTAACTTTCCACCACAGTGCTGAAAATAGCAAAGCCACAGGAAGGCCAACTGAATTCCTTCCCTAGGAAGAAATTCGGTGTTCTGCAGCATCGCTATTTTCAGCGTTCGCTGAATAGGGGTCGATATTAGGACATTCAAAGTTGTGAAACTTTGATGTTCTAATATAGACCCAAAATATTGTTTGTAAAGATGGGGAAGCATAGAGGTCCAAGAATAGAGCCTTGTGAGACTCCTACAGTAACAGAAAGAAGGGTAGAGATTTCATCTTTCCATATAATGGCTTGTTGGTGGCTGGATAGATAACTGTGGAACCAAGTGATGATGAAAATGAGAGATGGATAGATGATAATTATTGAAGTAGGTTTTGATGTCATACAGTCTCAAATGCTTTTCACATATGCAGGAAAATGGAAGAGACCAGGTTATTGCTATTTCTATGGTGGTTGATGGAGTCTGTGAAACTTTATAGGGCTGTTGTGGTGCTATGTCGTGGCCTGAAACCATGTTGGGATTTGGAGAGAAGATTATTTTGTAGTAGATAGGCCAGTAGCTGAGAATGTATGCATTTTTCAAGCATTTTGTTAAGGGGGAAAATATGGCAATGGGTGTATAGTTGGATAATTATGTGGATGGGGCACCCTTATGCAGATGAATGATGTGAGAGAGTTTCCAGTGTACTGGTACATATTGTTCAGTACTGGAGCAATTAATAAGTAAGGAGATTGGGTATGAGATAGAATCAGTTGCTAGTTTCAGAAATTCACTTGGGAGTTGATTTACTGAAAGTCTGATGGGGTTTAGTTGGAGTTTTTTTATGTGTGTGGTTTGAACGGATTGAAATGAGAAGTTAGCAGATGGATGGATAGGAGTTGTGGGAATGCTTATAGGGGTACAGTTAGTTGTTTACTTAGGCCTGAATGGAGTTTATAAAATGTGAGTTGAATCAGGCTGCTATGCTTATGTTCCAATTAAGGATGGTTAATGAGGGGGTAGTGGTTTTTCCACAATTTAAGAGTTGTTTAATGGAGTGCCAACATTTCTGAGGGTAGTTTTTATGTTTTTGTTGGCTCAGAGTGTAGTAGAAATTTTTATATGATCAAATTGTTTTTTTGGCTATGTTTTGTAGATGGAGATAGCTGTGGAGGGAAGCTTGAGTTTTAGATGATCGATAGTTTAGCCTTGCTCTGTCTCTTTGTTGCATTATGTTTACGGTGCCTTTAGTTAGCCAATAAGTTGGTGTGGATTTGCAATGTAGTTTTTTAATAGGGGCTAGAGAACTAAGGATTCTTAAGAATGAGATGCTAAAGTAGATGACTGCCCCACTCACATCAGGGAAGTTGTCTTAATGGGGTAGGGACCTGCTGTGTGTATTGAGAGTGAACTAAAGGTTTCTATGGAGAAGTGTTTCTTTGTACTTAATATGCTTATAGATGCTGGTTTTGGTTGAGTGTACTTTTTTTTTGTGCCTAATTAGGTAGGTGGGGAAATGATCACTAAGGGAGTCTGGGATGCATCCAAACTGTGAAGATAGGTTTGAGCAGCTGGCTTAGAGAGTCCAGAATCAACTCCAGATGTAGCCAGAAGGATACGCTTGGGATATGTACTTGTTCCCATCCATTAGGGACATGGTGATAAACCAGGAATAAATTGCCAGGTTTCCTTCTATCCATCCAAATTATGTTTGAATAGATAAGAAGAAGTACTTTACTTTATGATGTGAAAGATGGTTCTATAGAAAAGGTATTCTGTCTGATAAATATCCATCCTCCAACGCTTTCCCCTTGAGCAGGTGTTAACTCAACCATTGGAATTGTGAATGTGTAATGCATCCCCAACAGGATAAGGTTTGCCAAGGATCTAATACATGAGGCAGACATTACCTCTAAATAGAATCCTTATAATGCTGAGAAGAGGGATAAGGTTTTGAGATACGTCAGTATCAGTTTTTGTGATTCGGCTCTTGATTTTCTTATTGAGAAAATGTTGTGATCACTCCAGTTGTGACGTGTTTGGAGAGGTACATACCAAGTGGCACATTATATTCAATGACAGACATGATGAGAGATGAGTACAGTGGAGTGATTACATCCCTGACCTGCATTCCATACCTTTAGATATAATCTGTGCAATGAAGAAGGATTTCCTTACAATAGTGGATACATCATGATCAAAGGACAGTTCAAAGAATAGCTCATTAGTCTAAAGGGGGGGATTCCACATGCTACTAGTAAGTGGTCTGACATTCTGATATTTTACGTATGGGCTGGACAGAATTTAGGCAAACAAATAAGAAACACCTCAGTCCCACAGGCTAATCACTGTAACAGCTCCCAACACATCTGAGCAGCAGTATTCCAAACCCCAATACTGTTTAGTTATTCATTCCACAATTCCTCAGGGTCTTGTGCACAGAACAGCATCCCAGTATTGTGTCCTTCCTCATATTGTGCTTTGTGCAAAAGCAAAGGAGTGGTCTGGATTTAAAATATACAGAACACGTAGCAGGATGCAAACTGCAGCCCCACTGGCAGGAAAACTATGGTGACATACATACAAAATGTGACACAGAATAGATGTGTCACTTAAATTCTAATATATAAAGTCCTAGAGAGTGATATGGGTGGACAATGTCACACAATGCACAGAAGACAGGACATGGCAATAATACCAATTTCTTAACTACAGGTAGGCACACTTGGTACATGATCCCTTTTCCAGGGCAGCAACCTGGGATGACAATAAGTCCGTTAAGTGACTTGCTCAAGGTCACAATAACTAGTCAAATGGAAGGCAGAAGGAGTCTGAGCATGTACCACAAGAGCTACAGCTCACAGATCGGATCCCCTGAGCCAGCTACTACACTCCTCATAAGAATGATGCAAGTGCAGACATACATTCCCTGACACATCGCTTCTCTACTGCTCCTGTCTCGCTGTTGCATACACTCTGGCCATTCCACTTCTTCCACTGCTCCTCTGCTACATACACACATTTCATGGATTCAGGAAGTTCTGATTACTTAATGCAGGCTAACTGTAGATTTTGAAAACCTCATTTATTATCAGTTATGTCCACTTTGTTTTTTACAGTTATTGCCACCGCCGTATGTGGACCCTAGCTGGTACTGCAGGCTGTTTGTATTACCCTTATGCATTCCAGTGGCATTGTCGGGCATATCTCCTTCTCATTGTTAGATGTGTCAATAAGTAAGTCTCCATATCATCCCTGCCATAAAGCCAAGTATTCTGCTGTCAGCACAACCCTTCCTGATAGGGTTCCAGGTGGGCACAGCATTAATTCCTTGTGCCTGATAACCACTACATTAATTCCTTTGTGTGCTTACATGCAAGCTTTGTAAAATATTATTATTCCTTACAACCTTGGTTCTTCTTCTCACAGGACACATTCTTTGTACACATGCCTCTTCAAATGCATTTGTGTCAGATAATCACGCTAAATAAGCAATCCTTGCTGTATCACAGATTTGTTCTTTTACTTTTTACCCAAAGGCCATCTGTTTGACTGCATACACTTCATTAACTTGGCAAATGTGTGTATCCATTCTTGTAAAGCTGTAGACATTTAAATAACTTTATTAATTTGGTAAAACTAAATTAAACATTTTCTTAGAAGTTCAGGTATTAGTCATAAGACATTGAATTTTAAGGCTATTTAAGGAATTCGCTAGTTTATATTCCTTTGTCAAAATCATGTAAAATCCACATTGTTACATACATGCATTAAAATAGTGACAAATGTAAACATCAGTCATTTATGTAAATTGAATTGGCATAAGATGCCTTGAATAAAATATATAACAAATAGAATAATACAACAACAACTTGGTAATAATATCTTATCAAGAAAATTCACAACCAATATGAAAACGGTGCAGAGATATGAAATTTACTGGGCAAAACAAAACAAAGGAAAATAATTTTTATTAAATTGGGTAATTGTTGGTTGTAAGTATTTAATTAGTGGTGTTAAAAGCAATGTCAGAATGATATATAGAGGGTGACAGTGAATTAATGGCATAAAGAGACAGAAGACAAGTGTATGCCTTAGATAGCAAAGAGTGAGAAAAAACGACAGAGAAAATGGAGAGACTGGACAGATCGAATCAAACAGACAAAGGCAGTACATATACTACTGTTTATCTCATGTAAGAACATCAGAAACACAGTAGTCAATAGACCCCTCAGCTTAATAGGACTAAGAATCTCAGAAAGCATGTCAATTTATTTTCTTCTGGAACTAGTCAGTTTTTGACAGCTTTCTGACTGAAATTTATTTTTGGGAACAGTTTTTCCATGGCCAGATGAGTAATTTGCACCCCTAACGCCTTGAGACACTTTTGTTAAACATGTGCATACAAAGGAAGTGGTTTCCAGGACAACAAGATCTGAATGAAATTACCTGCTGCCATATGTTGTCTCACAACTGCAGATGTGGACAACAATTTGGAATATAAACCTTCAAATTCAAATTATCAAGTAATGCTTGAAAAGGAATTGATAAATCATCCAAAATACATTACACACATTCCAAGAAATCTTCAAGGACAACCTATCCTGCCAACCAGGGAAGGAATGTAAACACCGCCACTCACGTCTATGACAAAACAGCCAAAACTGAAGCTATGCTTCCAATGACCCTATCAAATACCCAAGATAAATTTAACTACTAGTTAAGTATGTTACAACTAAACCCCAAACATGAAGGGAGCTATCAATATCCACAACCCGGTAACCTTGTGATTCCAGACCACACCCATTAGCGCTCTGCATAAGCCAAGCTAACTTATATTGTAAAACCATCTGCCTAGCTCTTAACCTTCCATCTCCAAATGAGGCACACTAACCAACTTAATGTGGAACAAATGGACACAATGCAGCAAACCTAATAAGAGCTGACTAGTAGCTTACAAAATACAATCAGGTATTATTTCAAATAGTCCTCTTACAAACTTAAAAGGTTGATAGAACAATTTTTAAAGAGGGGAGGCCTGAACACAAATGTCAGTCCAGTTTGCCACTACAAACCCCCATGTGAAAATCATCCTCCAAGCCCAGGAAGGAGCACCCATTACAAATGTCTACCAAGTCTCACAGTAGAGCCATCATTCAACCCTCCCCCCTTGCAATGTTCGGCACATCTAACCGTATCCCTCCACACTAAGCCTGCCAAAAGAGAAGACAAAGACGCAAAGTAGAGCCAGCTCGGAAATATCTGCCCATCACTAATAGTGGGGATAAAGGCCCAATGATAGGGACAGCTCTTAAATATTGTTCTTATAAACTTAGAAAGTTGCTAAATTAACAGGATTTCTGACAGCATGCATTTTTCTGCAGGATACACAGTCCAAAACACCAATGTACGTCAATACTGAGTGACTTAACTCCTCAGATTAACCAAGCAAATTGCCAGAAAATTGCATATTTTGTGAGGAATAGATCAACAATATGAGGCAGCAAAGCAAACCAGAGACCATTATGAGCACATAGCTGCTAGAAGAATGACAACACCCTCAAAACAACCCTGCTGCAGTAAGCAGTGAAGCTGCATGCCACCTCCAATATTGCCTTAAATATGGGGAAACCATACGACATCCACTACCTTTCATAAGATTTAAGGAACTTTGATCACAGTGGAGTAAAATGCATTAACAAATGCATGGAGCATATTATGCATCACAGTTAAGAGCCATTATGAACTGGGTACTTTTTTTTTTTTTTTTAAACAGTGAACATTAACAGCCCCTTGGCTTTCACACCAAATCCCCCCACCCCAGTCCTGCCACAGGTTTAACCTTTAAAGACAGTAACTCACATTTAGTGTCAAGCAAGAAGTCTGGACAAAGCCATACTGAAATCAGTCAATTAATAAAATGGGTCAAAGGCCAAAAGAGGGACAATTTTATATGTTGTTCTTCTGAACTTAGAAAGTTGATCGTATAGCCAGTTTTGCATGAACATGACTTTCTGAAGGGCATAAAGTCTGAACTTGTCTGTCATTTTATAACATCAGTCTTTGACGATTCCTCAATAATTTGCCAGAGAACCACATTGTTATGAAAATGAAGCAAATTTTTGTAGCAAAATCCAGACATTCTGTACAGCGGAGAAGTATGAACAGAGAAGATGGCCAAACCTCCCTCAATCATGCTGTGTGCATGCGCGACTAATGGCACACACTCACATGCATCCCCCAGCCCCAGGAATCTGCCTCTGCCATGAGAGAGAACACACCAACAAGCTCTGCCCATAAACCACTCCAACAGCCTAGAAAATATGATGAAAAAAAAAACAACTCCTCTCAAACACCAACTACAAGGCATGCCCCCTCCACCTCTCAACCTCATAAAGCTGGGGATCTGGACAAGCCATAAATAAAATTGTGACAAAAGCCCCCAAATTAGGGAAAACTTTTAACTATTGTTCTTACCAACTTAGAAAGTTGATAAAATAAATGGGGTTGCATTAGCCTGAATCTCGGAATAGTATGAAGGCTGAAACTAAAATGTCTGTCCTTTTCTAACATCTATCTTTAATGATTACCATTGAATTTCACACAAATCTGTATAGTTGAGCGGTATGCATCACACACAAACTCACCTTTCAGCCCGTCAGTGACATCGCTCTTGTCATCCTTCCCCTGACTATCCTGAAAACATGAATGCCATGTGGAATGGACCAAACAAGCAATTCAGTGCCCTGTGAGCAAATCCTGACATTCTGGAAGAAGTACCTGCTTGAGCAACAAGGAACCAACGCACCGCCATTTTGCCTCTTGCCGCCAACAAACTTCATCTGATTTTAAAATGTTTATTTTATTTTTCCAGTCGCCCTATCTTTTACAAGATGACTCAGTAAATTAGGTTGCCAGCAATTTGACACAAATTGTAATTTGCCCTATTTGTCCCATCACACCTTATCATTGCCTTTGACATACAACCGCTGCCTATTTTACTCAGTTTTAAACATTTCCTAAGTATTTAAATGCTTTACAACGTAGTGAATAAATATGAACTTCCAATTTGCCAATACCTGGTGTTAATTTATTATCTGTAAGATACTGCAGTCTAGATGTCAAACCTTTTAGAAGTGTTTATGTGCAGCATTCCTTTTGCTTTTTGTTGAATGTTATGAGTTGTAGTGATTACACAGTCTCCTAAAGCCCCCCCATGATGTTTTATGCTTACCCAGGATCTGAGCTTATCATACAGTATACCTTTCAATGTCTCCAATTTAGGTTGCACTTTAGTTGACCCGTGCAGTTCTGGTAAACTGTTTATCTAACTTAACTCTCCCTTTGGAAGGCAAAGATACTCAGTCTTTTAACAGAAAGCATTGGGGTATAAGAAAGCACAGACGCAGCACAGCCTTATCTTAGCCCAACAAGTACTGTCGTGCTGCAAGTCAAATGTATGCTCAAAGAACAAAGTAAGGAGTGATGGGCCATAATCCAAATAAGAATGAGGCTGATGGTAAAAGTCCGGGTTCATGCAATAAGATAGAATAATTCACTGCCAAGAGCATTACCAAGCAGGTTAAAGAATTTTTGCATCGCTAATAGCTTACCTACAATGTTCGGTGCCAACATTAAATGATTAAAATATGCTAGCTGCAACTGCAACTTCTTGCTATAGCAATATACAGCAGTGGGTATGTTTACATTTCAAATAACACCCAAGAATTAAGCTAGAAACTGATGTATAAAATAACAAATGTTAGTCCCCTTCAATAAAACTTATCAAGCAGCCCCACGCTTCTACCACGCATGCATCCAAATCCCTTCCCCCCACCACCTGGAACAACATCAACTCCACCCAGCCCATGAAATGCTAACTATCAAGGAAATCCAACCACAGGGCAAACCCTGAAATTCTGTGCCTCTCACAGCCAGCAAAACACTAAACCACCAACAAAACAGACCATAGGGTACAAAACAGAACCACTGATCCAACGACTGACTGCCTGAAGCCCCTGCAATCAAATCATTACCCGGAGGAAAAAAATCCATAACTAAACTCTCAGCCATGAGAAAGCATGCCACCACCTCGGACAAGTCAGACTACCTGACACCACCTCCAAGAGCCAAACAAAATACAACTGCCCAACAAAACTTCCCCTTAACTAAGCCTCACACCCTCAGCCTACCCTGACAAAATTAAATTAACATAAGAACCCAACAACCATGCCACACCTTCCAACACACCAATCTCTGGTAGCTACCAACCTCACCATCTCTCACAAAATCCAAGGCCTACCTGCTCCATTGTACCTCCTGGTTGTCATGGACGTAATACTTGCAATAACAAGTTCATGCCAAAATGTGATTGTTTAACCCAGCTACACTAGACTAAACCTCTTAAGCCCCTCTCCATCCTTATCTCATTTCCTCCCAACCAGCCCTGCCTCTATTTAACCCCTTCACCTCCCCAACCCACTTAACTCCCCTTAATATCAACCTAAACACCCACAAAGATGTCCCTTGACAACTTGGTTTGTTGCCAAACCTTATTTATCTGAAAATGATATCAACAAAGATAAGAAACTTAAAATAGCTGCCATTGCTAAACAACTAAGCAATTTTACAAATATGATGAATCTTAGAAATATTCAAGAGTTAACATTGGCAAATTACTTAATTTATACTCATTATTCATATATATTTGGTACTTAAGCAAATATTGATAAAGTCTTTGTATCTAATGAGATATATTCAAAAGTAGAAGAAGTGCTAATAACATCTTGTCATTTGTCTGACCAGAATGCCATTATTTTTAAACTTAATTTAAAACCTAATGAATTGATATATTGGCAGAGAATACCAGCATGTATAGTTAAAATTAAAGGGTTCAGAGAATGGCTTTTAAATGAATTAAACATGTTTATGGATACTAATAACAATGGTGAAGTCTCTGATGTTTTTCTATGGGACATCCTAAAGGCCTATATTTATGGTAGAATAAAGAGTTCATATTTAATAAAAAAGTAATGGGACAATAAATTAAAGTTACTTCAAACAAGAATGTATAGCTTAAAATTGAAGTCTAAACCATCTGATAGAAATACAACTGCAGAACTAAAAACTCAGAATGAGAAATACATAGAAATATTAAATCATAAAGTTGCAATACATTTGGAGAAACTTAATTACAAACCTATACTGTAAAGCCTAAACAATTACATAGATTAGCAACATGATCAATGATTTTAAGCAACATAAATCATATTAAGGAAATTACATATCAAGTGAATGATAAATTTAAAAGAGCACCAGACTTGAAATACATTTTGGAAGCCTTTAGGGAATATTATGAAGAAATCAGTAATAGAGATCTAACTTTGGATAATTCTGATATAACTGATAGCTTCTTAAAGAGAAATATAAAACAAAAAGCATTGAAAGAAGAAAATGATAAGGTAGATAAATTCATTACTCTTAAGGAACTAAAAGAGTAAATAAAAAGCTTGAAGAATAACAAAGATCCTGGATTAGATTATTTAATTTCAGAATTATATAAAATAATCCCAGATAATATCTTAAAAGTGTTAATAAATGCATTTGATGAAATTAGAACTTCATTATAGTTTCATAGTATGCTAGGCTATCTGCCTTAGGGCATTTATAAGCCTAGCCAAAGTGTATACGGCTTTCACCACCCCATGTAATGATACAAAAGTGTACAATTTAAATTTAGTTTACTGTGCCTCTATCTAGCAATGACACAGAGATGACCCCCGGGGTAAACCTACGATCACCCATCCATTCATCCAGATTTCTCTTGAAGAGAGTCAGTGAGGGGCTCTGCCTAACATGGACAGGTATCCTGTTCCAGAGTGCGAGAAGCCTCTGGGTTATGAATCTGTCCCTCCAGCATGTCCTATTCATATTTGTGCTGAGGTTTAGATCTTTAGCTCTTGTGGCTCTGATGGATTTGGATTTTTTGAGGTGGAGCATGTCCATTAATTCTGAATTGGACATGGCCTTGTACGTAAGGCACAGATCACCTCTGAGCAGGCGGTATGCTACTGAATAGAGCTGGAGCTTTTTCAGTCTGGCAGCATATGACATATGCTGGAGACCCTTGATCCTCTTGGTAAGGTACTTTTGGGGTCTCTCCAGCTGCTGCAGGTGGCGGGTGAGGTACATAGCAAATGGGGCATTGTACTCAATCATAGGCCTGATAAGGGAGGAATATAAGGGTACAATGACATCCTTTGATCTGGATGTGAATCCCTTCATGATAAGGTGGGCAAGGTAGAAGGTCTTTCTAACCACTTTGGCGACGTGGGTGTCAAATGAGAGGTCACTGTCAACTTGGGTCCCCAGGTCTCTGATTACTTTTTCCGTACTTAATGGATTACCACCTATGTGGTAATTTGTGGGTACTTTGTTTTCCAAAGGGGATGACTATACATTTTTTGGCATTTAGTTTAAGGCCATGGCTCTGGCACCAGTCATCTTTTTCTGTGAGGCCCTTCTGGAGGATGCATGTGTCAGCTGGTGTGTCGACTATGGCGCCTAGTTTGCAGTCATCTGCGAACTTTGTCAGCCACAACCCCCCTATGTTTGTCTGCACATCTGAGAAATAAATGCCGAACAAGAGGGGTCCCAAGCCAGAGCCCTGTGGGACTCCACTTGTGACTGGCTTAGAGTCTGACATAGCTCCAGCTATTCTGACTTTGTGGGTTCTGTCCTTTAGCCAGTTTGCAACCCATCTTGTGACAAACAGGTTTACATTTAAGCTGTTGTGCTTGTCGATGAGGCCTGAGTGGGGTATTGTGTCGAAGGCTTTTGCCAGATCCAGGTAGGCTGTATGAACTGCTTTGCCTTCATCTATGGCTCTAGTGACTGTTTCAAAAAAGTCCACCAGGTTTAAAAGACAAGATCTGCCTTTTACAAAGCCAAACTGGGTAGGGTCAATTGTCTGTAGGTGAACAAACACAGGAAAGCGAAGTATAACCAACCAGTTTATTCACAAGACAATGCCGCACCAACAACCGGTTCACCAATGACCTAGGTTTCGTCTCCAGACAGTGACTTCTTCAGATTGGTTGAACCATGATGCTGCTATTTAAATTACAATCAATTAAAATAAATATAAAACATGTTACCAATTATACAATAAAAAAGTAATGAGACAACATAAAAGTTAACCCTAAAAATGTCGCAAAACAGAAAAACCCACCCCACATCTATTCATTACAGTCTAAGGTTGTAAAACCAGCAATATATGCTACTCTGTTAAAAATATGTGTACTATGGAAACACACATAAAAATGAACGTTCCAATTCTGTCCATACATCAAAAAATGTACAAATATATAAAAACTGCTCAAAATTCCACATAAATATATATATATATATATATATATATATATATATATACATATATATATTTAATACATATTATAACAAACAAATATAAAAAATACTGATATGAATAGTGTATGGATATCCTATTTGAATGTTATTTCCCCATTATGTGCCTTAACCTAAGATAAGGTTTTATCGAAATGTATTCATTAAGCCCTGGATAATTATGGGCATCCAACCGAAGCTGCCACATGAGTTCACTCATGTTCAAGTGATAATCAGTAACCTTACCTTGTTGATCCAAATAAATGTGATGAATAATGCAAAATTTAAAACTATGATTTTCCTTATCCATAACGTGTCTTGCTAATGCATTGGTGATTTTCCTATGCTGGATATCTAAAAGATGTTCCTTGATTCTGTCTCTGAAACGTCTACATGTTTTCCCCACGTAAAATGCCTTACAATCTTGGCATCTAGCAAGATATACCACGTTATTGGTATAACAGTCATAATGACCAGAAATGGGGATAAAACAATAGTTGACCTCTATTCTATCCCCTGTTAAAGAAATGTGACTACAAGTTGAACATCTACCACATTTGAAATTACCCTTAATTCTGTTACTAAGATATTTACAAATAGATGGACCATATTCAAAAATATCCTTAAATGACCAATCTTTTTTATACACAAATTTAGTCTTCTGACTAAAAATCCCACATTCTCTACTGTGCTGAAAAATTTCCCAGTATTTTATTATTACCTTCTTGATGTTATCTGCATCCGCATTATAGGTGAGTATATACAACATTGGTATATTAATCTTGGCTACTTTCCTCTCATCTTCCATATTATATCCAAAATTGTCAGAATCAGATTTTAGAATAGATTGTATAACTTGAGTATCTCTTTTGAACTGAATCTCCTTCAGGACTTCTGAACATAATTGTTCAGGATAACCTCTGTTCAAAAATAAGCTGACCATAAAATCTAATTCAGAATTAAAATCGTTGTTCTTACTCACCATACGTGCTGCCCTGATCATTTGTCCTTTGACTATGGCCCTTATCTGATATTTGGGATGCCAGCTATCATAATGCAAGTATGAATTAGAGAACGTAGGTTTCCTATAAATGTTCGAATTAATAACGCCCTCAGATATATCATAATCCAACTTGACGTCAAGGTAATTGATCAGTTTATCACTGATCTCGTGTGTGAATTGTAAAAACCACACTGTGTGATTGATGTATTGTATGAAGGCATCTAATGTAGTTCTATCTCCCTCCCATATGATAAAAATATCGTCCAGGAATCGTGAGTATAGTTTAATGTTTTGCCTAAACTCACTATTCAATACATAATTAGCCTCCCAATATGCCATGATATAATTAGCATATATGGGGGCACAAGACGCCCCCATAGCTACCCCAGTCCTCTGCTTAAAGTAGTGCCCTTCCAAAAATATGAAATTATTGCATAAAACAAGTTCCATTAATTTAACATACACATTAATTTGCTCCTGTTCATAAACACCTGAAGCGAACAATTGTTCTTCCAACCAGATAAGTCCAATGTCATGCGGTATCACTGAAAATAAATTACAAACGTCTATGGTGACAAAAAACAACTTAGAGTTTTTATCAATATCCATGTGTTTAATCTTCTCTAGAAAGTGCCAAGAATCTTTGATGATATGTGTGAATTTTCTTAATCCTGCTTTCATATGATGATCCAAATATTTACTAATGAAATTGACCTTGCTCCTTTTTCCATCCACTATAGGTCTAAATTTAATGTTATCAAACCCTTTATGAATTTTGGGTATTCCGAAGATGTTACTAACTATGGGAAATTTATTGATCATATATTCATGTTCATCTTCATTAATTTCCCCTTGAAGGAGCATGTCATCAATAAGCAGGTCCACTTTCCTATAGGCTATGTTGATTTCATTAATGCTTGTTTCAATATAACAATCCTCCCATAACATAGACATCAAAATACTAATATAATCCTGTTTGTTAACTATGACAATACCATTGCCCTTGTCCGGCTTCATGATACGTAGATCACATGATTCACTTAAATTACGGAGCAATTGGTACTCAATTTTGGTCATATTATATTGAATGGTATCCTGCCTCTGTCTATAATGTTTCCTAATATCATATTCACAAATTTTTTCAAATAGGGCAACTGTTGGATTCATAACTGGGTTAAACATACTTGGTTTAGATATACTGTTCCCATTGCCTGTATGTTTACTATTACTGTCATTGAACTGAATACTAAGGTTAATTTTACGGGTGAAAAGTTTTAAATCCATCAATGTATCAACTAGATTTCCTCTTCTTGCGGGTACTAAATTGAATCCTTTAGAACACAACTCAGCATACTGACTGCCTAAGGTGACACTGGAGTAATTATATAGCTTGAAATCACCAGCGTTATTAGATAGAATGGTCGGGTTGCTTAAAATACCAGGAATGTCATGTTGAACTGACATTCCATTATTATGCTGCATAACTCCCTCAAAATGGCTAGTGAATAATTCACTCAGTTGTTCAACCCTCCCTTCTTCATTAATCCCTATATTGTTTGAGTTATCTAACCTATTAGATTCCCTACTTTCATTAGTATCAGTGTGTTTAACTTCACTTCCACAATGCATGTTCCCACATGTGTATTTTTGATCAACCCTCTGAACAGGGTCGTTGAATTTCCTTAAAGGTGTGTAAATACTCAAATTTAATAATGGATCATCGACACTTATCAAAGTGTTTCTATTATGTTCTAAGAACGTTAAATCAAAAGTAGCCATATCATTCGACCTGTCCTTAATAGTTCCCTCCATGATACCAAAAGTATTAATACTTGTTTTGTCACAGTTGTTTCCATTTGGAAAACACGGCAAATTAAACAGCAACCCCCCCTTCCCCAGAAATGTTATCTGCGACATGTTGCTGTTCCGAGTTAAAGTCCCAAGAGGAAAATTTAACATCATTACATACCAAAACGTTCTCCCTTTCACAAACATAAGTACACTCATTTCCATAATAACATTCACCAGCTTCTACTTCCACATTGTTATTACAAAAAACTTCCGAAACGTCCATAATGTCATTGAATAACACAACATTGTCATGATATGTAATTTCTAATTCGCCACAGGTTTGACTATTTACAGACGCAATTGAACTAAAAGAGTTGCTGTTGCAAAACTGTCCGTATGATGAATAATTAAAACAACTGTCACAGTCAAGGTCACACGTCTTACCATGTTGAATATTAGCATTGACCTTAGTTATCTTTTTGCTACTTTTCCCCATCCACGCTGCTGGCCAGCTCCACCGCTGTTGAATTTCGAACGGGTTCCCGTCCATACTGCTTCGTCCTTGTCGCATGGGGGTCCTTGGTTTTTTAGCCTCTCTGAGCGTCTTACACCTTTCCCTAAAGGGCCGTTTCCAGATGGATTAGGACTATTAGTATCTCTGTGAGCTTCCGGCATGGTGACATCATTAATCTCTCGTCTCTGATTGGATACTCTATTCTGATCAGAATGTTTATGTTGTTCCCTTTCGGAATAGGGGTAAACTTTACCACTATCATATATTTTAATGTCCCGCTGCAATTTGTTAAGTTTTTTGTTGAAAATAGCCTCACAACTTCGATCAATGTCTTTGATAGTATTAACATAATTGGTGTAAAACTGTTCAAATAATAAATCGTGAATGATTTTACCATTAATGTCCTCAAGCTCTTCGATCAAAGTTTCAATTTTAAGGTTGTTGTATTTGACCATAAGCTCCATAATGTGTATTCCAGTATTGTTAAATAAATGGTGTAAATCATCTATCATGCCTTTATTGTTTTCACAACCATTTGGATATCTCCATACACGTAGTCCCTTAGGGACTACCCCTAATTCAATGTTCCTGTTAAGGTAGCTGTTTTCCAGCTGATTTCTCTTTAGCTTAAACAACTTCATTTCGAACATCTTTATTAACTCAACCATGGATTTATTAGAGTTCCCTTTGGTCTGTTGAATAGGAACACTATCTCTCTCAAACTGAAATCCATTAGTTTTCCAGTCGGCACATTGTTTGACAAGATTAATTTTGTCAAAAGGACCATTTCTAATGTCTTTCACAGGATTACCACTTGTTCCAGCTTCAGTAATTCGAATTGGTGATGAAGCAAAAGTTACTACTGGAGTTGCTTGCGTGAGTGGCAGCCCTAAACTGCCCATGGCATCTACGACAGGCACATTATGATGTCTCTCCAATAGTGTCTTAATTTGAGCAGAATGCTCATCCAGTTTAGCATGAATGTTTTGCAGCAGTTCTGTGATACTGGCTGGGGTACCTTCGCTTCCCATGTCAAAATGCAAACTGAGAACCAAACCAAAACGTACCAACGATGAACAAACACAGGAAAGCGAAGTATAACCAACCAGTTTATTCACAAGACAATGCCGCACCAACAACCGGTTCACCAATGACCAAGGTTTCGTCTCCAGACAGTGACTTCTTCAGATTGGTTGAACTATGATGCTGCTATTTAAATTACAATCAATTAAAATAAATATAAAACATGTTACCAATTATACAATAAAAAAGTAATGAGACAACATAAAAGTTAACCCTAAAAATGTCGCAAAACAGAAAACCCACCCCACATCTATTCATTACAGTCTAAGGTAGTCTGTAGGTCCCTCATGTCTTTGTTTATGAGTTCCATAATGATCCTTTCCATAGCTTTGCAGACCAGGCTGGTCAAGCTTATGGGGCGGTAGTTTCCAGGGTCTGTAGAGGTGCCACCTTTGTGGAGTGGGACCACTGTAGCTGTATGCCAGTGTTCAGGGATGTATCCTGTAGCAAGGCTAAGATTAAACAGCGCTCTTATGTGCGGGTTTAGCTCCTCTAGGAGTTCACATAGCACGCAACCTGGGACACCGTCAGGTCCCATGGATGCTGTATTTTTAGCTTTGCTGAGGGCAGCTCTCACCTGGACATCTGAGATTTCAGGGAGGTTGCATTCAGCTGAGATATTTATTTCATCTTTTGGGGGAGAGGGAGGGGAAAAATTAGCACTGAACCTGTCTGCCAGTATGTTGACAATATCTGTGGGTTCAGTGTATTTTTTGCCGTTATGAACTAACTCTGCACATATCTGAGGGTTTCATGAGGTTTCTAACATAACTGAAGAAGGCCTTGTGATTATCTTTAGTGTCCTTAGTGATCTTTCTCTCGAAGTTGGCCTTTGATGATTTTATTAGCGAATGTAGTTTTTTGCTAGTGCTGATCAGGGATGCCTTCCCTTTATAGGATTTTGCTCTGTCTTGCAGTAGCTTCCTTCTCTTGTTATAAAGTTTGTTTATGGCTGGGGTCCACCAGATAGGATGCCTGCCTTTGGTGGAAAGGGTCTTGGTTTTATTTGGGATTGCATGATCCATGCATTCTTGGAGAAGCCCGTTAAATAATCCACCTTCATGCAAATACTTATTGATTTATAAAGACTCTAAGTTATGTTATTAGTATCTTCCTGTTACATTATTACATGTAGATTATAACATTTCTATGGCTATTTTGACTAAAAGATTAAATAATATAATACTGAACTTGATTAAAGATGATCAAACTGGTTTTGTCTCATGGAAAAAGGTACAAGATAAAATTATCAGAGTTTCATCTCTAATAGACTTTGCCAATGAAAATAAAAAAGAATTATCAATACTAATTTGGACATTGATAAAGCTTTTGAATCGGTTAATTAGCTATACTTGCAAAAAGTACTTAAAGAGTATAATTTTTCCTCATGCTTTATAGAAATAATAAAGGAATTATATACTAATACCTTTTTTTTGTAAAAATTGAATCTTTTCTTTCTAATTCTTTAAAAATGTTAGAGAACAAAACAAAAGGTTCATTTTCTCCATTATTGTTTGTGCTAGCAATAGAAACCTTTGTCATGTATATTAAAAATAATAATAAAGTAAAAGGTTTCTCTGTTAATGATAATTATAATTCTAAAATTCAAGTATTCACAGATAATATTTTATTACTACCAAAAACATTGAAACTTCATTAGGAAATTTTATTAAGTCAATAAAATGCTTTGAGAAAATGTCCAGATTGATATTTAATCATACTATAACAGAAGTAATGTTAATAAATAAAAAAGCTACATAATTAAAAAAAAAAATAGTACAAAGAGTTTAATTGTGAAAACAAGTAAAACATAGGTGGAAGGAAACAGTATTATTAAATTATAAAATTTTAAGTGAGAACATTTCAAAACTGGTTTAAAGTTGGGAACATTTTTCTTCTCAATGGAAGATAGGCTTATATTAATAAAAATGATAATATTACCAGAATATTGTACCTTGCTCGATTATTATTCATACCACCCCTGATAAGACTATAAAAATGCTTAACTCTATATTATTAAGATTTCTGTGGTATCCTCAAAAGCCAAGAATATCATATGAATGGCATGTAAGAGTCTGGGAAAAGAATGTTTTTGGATTCCCAAATATTCATCTATACATTAAATCCACTATTTTAAACATTGTGAGTCTTTGCCTTAACTCAACATGTAATTCAAATTGGAAATCTCTACATGAAGTAAGTTTAGCTTTGAACATGGTAATTGAAACAAATGTTAATGTTTCATCAAACATTAATAGAGCACATTTGGCTTTAAAAGACTATTGTATAAATAATAGAAGCTCACTACTTATACTTTTGGTATTAAACATATTTTGATTGTCTTCAAAACAATAATGAATAGCAATTATTTACTTAAGCAGTTGTTGTACTTGATGTTTCCTGTAGCTTATTCTTCTGGTCATCTGGAATCTTTCAACATAAACATAACTACTCTTGGGAAAAATAATTTAAAAATTAGGTATCATTTATTAGATGGAAATAAAATAAACAATGTAGAAAAACTCTTAGCTAGATATAATACAAATAATACTAATTGGTTAGATATTTAGGTCTTAAGGAATTCTTGAACAATAAATTGCAAATGTCATTAGTTATGAGCACTATACCAATTCCTAAAATATTAGATTTCTTGTTTCAGATTACTACAATTGAATTTAAAAATAAATCATACTTATTAAAAATTTATAGAATTTTAAGAACTGAACTTATAGGTTTTGATGTCTCTCACTGGAACTATTCTACAAAAATAAACAAGAAGCATTTTCAGAGGCCAATAAAAAGTTATATCTGCGGTCATCTATTTATTGGAAAATGTTTACTTGAAGTTTTTACATAGATTTTTTTAACGACATGTAAAATAATACCTTTTTAATAAAAAAAAAAAAGTATAAGATGCTGGAGATGAAATTTGGATGGAGACTGGGAACATTTGATTTTGACATGACAAATGGTTGGTGCCATTCTGGGAAGAACTCAGAAATTTTGCTAACGCTTTCTGTCAGACAAATGTAATATTACAGATTTTTTGATTTTTCTCAATGTTCCCATTCCAGGTCTTATTCCTAAGACTCAAAGGTCTCTCCTATGGTCAATCCTGAGTATTGCCAGAAAGGTTATTACAATAAATTGGAAGAGCAAAAGTTTCTTCTCTTTTTTAGAGTTTACTTGTCTACAACAACAATATGTAGTAAGGAATTACAAACTCTATATAATAGAACTACAAATGTTACTCACAAAAAACTATCTTGGCAAAAACTTTATTTTTCTTTATACTTTAAGATTTATTAGAAAAATATTAATGCTGTCATTTTATATCAGTATTTGTTATGGATTTTGTATACATATACATATATATATATATATATATATATATATATATATATATATTTTTTTTATTTTGTTTCTTGTTTCACTTGATTTTTAAATTTTGTAATTTTATTTCAGTTTATTTTAAAATGCAATAAAAATATTAAAAAAAAAGATCTAATCACATACTGCACAACTAATCTACCCCTATGAGCCAATAGATAGAGTAGAAGGAATACAAAGGACAAAGGAAAACTCATACAATTTCACTTTTTTTTGGAAGACGGTTTTGTCCAAGAACAAAAACCAAACACTTGGACCTATGTGCCTCTTAAATTGCAGAAAGCCTGACTGAGTGATCTCTTTTGTGATCAGTCCAAGAAAGATATAATCTCATGGTATACCATCAAGCTATCATTCCTTCCAAGCAATAAATAGTGCAGAAACAACAGAACAATTACAAAAGGAAGCAAAAGAAATAAAATAACCCTTTATTTTGAATAAAATCAGAAGAAATGCTGTGATAACGGAGACTGCAAGTACAAACTGGATAACATCTACACTTTATTCAGCACGAAATAACAACCACATGAACGCCTTGAATACAACCATGCATTTTCATCCACACAATTCAGACTTCATCAGATGAATCAATTAATTGTCTTAATTACATTTATACTACTTTTAAAATAATGAACCAATGAAATCCCTTAATTTCCTTTCAAATACACAAATCATTCCCTACATAGGCTCATAAATATTTATCACTACATTACATTCTATTACTTGTGGATTCAGTTATTAAATACTAACTTTAAAATTGTTTTTAAAAAACATCATAATGAATTTTTTTTCCATAAATACTTTAAAAACATCAATCCTAAATATTAATTAAAATATAATATAAAATCTAATCTTTTAAGAAATAAAGTGCTTACAAATGCAATGTTAAAATAATTCCTTTCTTTGCCAATACAAAATGTGAGGAAACAGCACCATCTATTGTCACAAAAAGATATTGCACTAGTATTTTTTTCTCTTCTTTATATTTTTGTAGCAGTTATCTTTAATAGTGGCAAAATAGAAAGATAGTCATTTAACCCTGGAAATTTTCCTGCTTCCAGCATTACTTGCCATCATAATTCCTTACACTCTATTCTTTCTTCCCATGGGCCACCCCTAATATAATTCTTAATCTGTTCCAAAACCAAAAAGAAGAATTTATAACCTACACATACTTTAGAATGTTTAAATAATGCATTTGTTTCTTTACCTTTAGATACATCATAAATGTGTTCATATATTCTTCTTTTTAGTGTTCTCTCCGTTTTCCCCACATAAAAAAGCATTACATTGTCCACATAAGGCAAGGTATACTAACCCCTTAGTGTCACAATTATAATATCCTTTGCTTCTTATCCACTTATTTCTACTTTCCAAAAATATATCCCCCTTATTAATAATAAATTCACACTGATTACACCTTCCACATTGGAAGGTGCTTAATTTCCCTTCACCATTCCTGCTTGAGTTGGAATTATTATTATTCTTATTTTCTAATATATTCCTTATACTTCTTGAATTTTTATAAACTATCTTAGGTATTATTTTAGGCACATTCTCCAAATCAGTGAGGGAGATAAATTTTTCCCACTCTTTTTGAAAAATCCCTCTTATGTTATAATTAGTTGCATTACATTCCAAAACTAGGGCTTGTTGAAATTCACCTCTATTTTCCATCTCTTTACACTCATTATAATTATGTATTATATCAGGAATATTAACAACCCCTTTAATAGGTTTAAATTTATTTTCTCTACCCTTTTCTACCTCCATTCTAATAACATTAATAAATTCCCTAGGATACCCCCTATCTATGAACATATTTTATATCATCAATCAATTATATATTCATAACACGTATTCTGGGGTTAGTAGTCATATTATCCAGAATTATTATAGCAATAACCCATGCCTGGGTGTGGTAATGTGGGATTTAACCACGGTTGGTGTGGTTTGGTCCCGAGGGCGAAGCCTGAGGGACCAAACAAAGACAACCGTGGTTAAATCCCATTACCCAGAAGTGAGTTATTGCTATTATACTATGACATTATTTAAGAAAAGAAATTACTTTTCTTAAATAATGGCGTTAATATAATACCTCTTTGCTGTCCTTCCACAGCTGTCTGGCATCGCGGCAGTTCTGATGTACTGCGCGTACCTACTACAGTACATCAGAGCTGTGTCCAAAAGCCGGAGAAAGCAAGATCTCCATTGCTTTTTTACTGTTTTGCTATGTTAAATGGGTTTAACATAGCGAGAGAGCTTTAAAATAAGCAACGGAGATGTCGTTTGCTTATTTTAAAGCTATCTTATGTTAAACCCATTATATATGAAGCTTCAATGCAATGGAGATCTTGCTTTCTCCGTTAACAAACCTGTCTTAAGCTATGTTAAATGGGTTTAACATGGCGAGACAACTTTAAAAATAAGCAGCGGAGATCTCCGTTGCTTATTTTAAAAGCCTCGCTATGTTAAACCCATTTAACATAGCGAGACAGGTTTAAAAAAAAAGCAATGGAGAAAGCAAGATCTCCGTTGCTTTTTACACACTGTGTCGCTATGTTAAAGGAGTTTAACATAGCGAGACAGCTTTAAAAAAAGCAACAGAGATCTCCGTTGCTTTTTTTAAACCTGTGTCACTATGTTAAATTCTTTTAACATAGTGAGACAGTGTTTTAAAAAAAGACTTATACTAATGGAAAAAGTCTGGGCGACGGAACCTTTTTCCATTAGTATAAGTTGATTTACAACGTGCACGCTGGCCAATCAGCGTGCACATTTTGGAATATTAATAGGGGGTCATGGTATAATTTCTCATATATACTGAGATTTGCTTTACACTTAATGTTCTTGTCCATATATCTCACTTCTTTTTCTAAAATAAGTTCAAAAATTTTTAATTGGGAGTGTATCGGGGGGGTTAATGTAATTTTGTAATTCCTTCCTTCACTACAATAGTGCACATCCAGCACATTGCAAAAGGAATATAGTGAAGGGACAATATGTTAGAGGTAGCAGAATGACAAGTTTAGATAGTGACTTTATTAAAGAATGTAATTTTCTTGAAAATATGTTCATAGATACGGGGTATCCTAGGGAATTTATTAATGTTATTAGAATGGAGGTAGAAAAGGGTAGAGAAAATAAATTTAAACCTATTAAAGGGGTTGTTAATATTCCTGATATAATACATAATTATAATGAGTGCAAAGAGATGGAAAATAGAGGTGAATTTCAACAAGCCCTAGTTTTGGAATTTAATGCAACTAATTATAACATAAAGAGGATTTTTCAAAAGAGTGGGAAAAATTTATCTCCCTCACTGATTTGGAGAATGTGCCTAAAATAATACCTAAGATAGTTTATAAAAATTCAAGAAGTATAAGGAATATATTAGAAAATAATAATAATAATAATTCCAACTCAAGCAGGAATGGTGAAAGGAAATTAAGCACCTTCCAATGTGGAAGGCGTAATCAGTGTGAATTTATTATTAATAAGGGGGATATATTTTTGGAAAGTAGAAATAGGTGGATACAAAGCAGAGGATATTATAATTGTGACACTAAGGGGTTAGTATACCTTGCCTTATTTGGACAATGTAATGCTTTTTATGTGGGGAAAATGGAGAGAACACTAAAAAGAAGAATATATGAACACATTTATTATATATCCAAAAGTAAAGAAACAAATGCATTATTTAAACATTCCAAAGTATGTGTAGGTTATAAATTGTTCTTTTTGGTTTTGGAACAGATTAAGAATGATATTAGGGGTGGCCCATGGGAAGAAAGAATAGAGTGTAAAGAATTATGGTGGCAAGTAACCCTGGAAGCAGGAAAAATTCCAGGGTTAAATGACTATCTTTCTAT
>NC_056751.1:738463543-738480408 GCF_019279795.1 Protopterus annectens | reverse complement strand
TTTTTAAAAATCCCAAAGCTCTAGCCTCTTTATCTAGAGGAGTTTTTACAACAGAAGCTCCTAACACCCTTAGGCCCTGACTAATGGTTTCTGGGTCTGCTCTAGGACTTTTATACAGATGCTTATGAGCCTCAGGCACCCTGTAATACCTGTCCGGTTTGACTGGCGCAGGAGGCACAGAATCTGGATTAAGGGAAGCCTCCGAGAAAACATCTTGAACAACATCCAAAACTGGAGGAATAGCTAAGGGCCTATGCTGTGGCAGAAACAAGAATTCCCTAAGCCTTTTCCGGGAATCAGAGAAATCCTGTCCTTCCCACTTAAAATGTTCCCTCATGGAATGTAAAGTTTCTGAAAATGAAAAATCCTCAGGGGGAGAAGCAGAAGGAGTGGAATCCTCTGCATCAGAATCCGAATAAGTAGGAAAATCTTGCATGTCTTCCACAGAAGACTCTGAATCATCTGAGGCCTGTCCCATCTGTTTCCCACAAGAAATACAATTATTCACTTTTTCTGACATCCGGTAAATAACTGAGGCAAGAAAAAACAAAAATACTCCCCAACGGGGTACTTAGCCCAACTTGGTATCGGTCTGAAACTTGGAAAAAATCTCAGAGCGCTAACGGCACTTAACGCTGCTTCTGCATCGGACCATGCGGCAAAAAGACTGGGGATATGGCGTCGGTCATGCGCTTTTTATACCCTGGCGCTCTGATGTCAGTTCTAAGCCCATGACCGGCCAGCCTAATACTTTGGTATTCGGGCCGACCGAGGACAGCGGACTACCCATAAGTAAGGACTGCAGCAATGTGAGATGAAGAACATCAGGTGGAACAGCTGATGGCTTTGGAAATTCCATCTGGAATCTAAATATCTAAAACTTGAGAATGAAGCAGCTTAAAAAATTCTGTCCCCAGAGGAGAGTTCCCCCAAAAGGGAATCTGGGCTAATAGAATCCTCTTCCTCTGAACCACAGTCCAAAGGGGAAGGAATCTGAAAAGAGTAAGGCAGGGACTCTTCTTCAGAAAGTACAGTTGTGTACCTACCATAAATGTAGATGTTCGAGTGTATTCACAGTTGCAGTCATTACACTTGGGGTTATCCTGCTGGCAGGCGACCCGCAGTCGGCCCGAGTTCCAAAGTCATGGTGCGGCGTCGGTTGCTGTCACCTCTTCCCTGACGTCAGTGCGCCAGGGGTATAAAAGTTGCAACCGATGCCATTTTCTTTAGTTTTTCTTGCCCCAGATGTCAGGTGCCCCCAGATAGGAAGGCTGAAAAGATAAAAATATGCCAAACAACCAAGCATATATTACTATAAACATTTCCTTCATCTACAAGCAAATACACCACATAGGTTGTATACAGTTGAGAAGTACAGAATAGTCCCAGCAAAGAGGGGGATGGTGGGTGGGTAACCTGGACTGCAACAGTGAATACACTTGAACATCTACATTTATGGTAGGTACACAGCTGTACTATGTTCATCGTGTTTCACAGTCATTACACTTGGGTAGAATCCCAAAGCTGAGGTTGGGTGGCTGGGTCTAAACTGGATTTGGCGAGGCTAACAAGCCCTGCAGAACTGCGGTGGCAAAGCCTGCTCTGGATTTAGAGTAGAGAGGTAAGTGGTAGTGCTTGGTAAAAGTGTGCACTGAGCTCCAGGTTGCTGCTTCTAATATGTCTTTGGTTGGTACTCCTCTGAGAAAAGCTGCTGAAGTGGCTGCTGCTCTGGTAGAATGAGGCCTAATGCCCTTAGGCACAGATATGCCATGTTGTGCATAACAGAAGCGGATGCAGTGTCCTATCCATTTGCAGATTGTCTGCTTTGTAATAGGCTTTCCTTGTGATCCTGCAGCATATGCTACAAACAGTTGCTCAGTTTTTCTGAAAGCTTTTGTTTTGTCCAAGTAAAATCGTAGCTGCCTGTGTATATCCAAAGTGTGCAGGAGACTTTCCCCTTTATTCTGGGGATTTGGGTAGAAAGTAGGCAAATGAATGGTTTGGTTTAAGGCCACATAGGAGACCACTTTTGGCATGAATGTTGGGTTTGTTCTAAGAGAAACTCTGTCTTGATGAAAAATGAGGAAATGTTCCACAGCCATCAATGCCTGTAACTCTGAGACTCTTCCTGCTGAAGTTATTGCTAGGAGCAGAGCAGTTTTCCATGACAAGAATTTAAGGTCAGCTGTGCTGGCTGGTTCAAATGGAGGCAGTGTTAGTTTTTCTAAAACAAAATTGAGGTCCCAAGTAGGTACTGGAGCTCTCCTAGGGGGTCTTATATTCTTTGCCCCTCTGAGGTACTGTTGTAGTAGAGGATGTGAAAAAATAGGAGGATCCGCATTGTAATAAGCTGAAATGGCAGAGGCATGGATTTTAATAGATGAAAAAGATAGGCCTTTGTCCAACATCTCAGTCGTATTGCAAAATATGAGGTATATTAGGGACCAGTGGGGTCGAGCCCTTGTGCCTGGTTCCAAGCACAGAATCTCTTCCATTTTTCTGCAAAAGATTTCCTAGTACTGGGCCTCCTGGCTTCCAAAATTACATCCATAACAGCTTTAGAGAGAGATGCAGTCTGAGTGGCTACATTAGCTGCCATGCTGCCAGGTTTAAGGTTCTGAGTTGACTGTGCTGAATCCGATAGTTTTGCTGTGTCAGAAGATGAGGGATTTGAGGTAGAGGCCAAGGTGGGCCTTGGGACAAAGTCTTTAGGATTGGGTACCAGTGTTGGCGTGGCCAGTCTGGTGCAATCAGGATCATTTTTGGCCTCTCTTGTCTGACTTTTAGAAGCACCTTGGTGAGAAGAGGCATTGGAGGGAAGGCATAGACTGTCAGGTTTTTTGAAGCTGAATGATAGAGCATCCACTTTCCATGCTTGAGAGTGATAAGTCCTTGTGCAATATTTCTGTATTTGGCAATTGTGAGGGGTGGCAAAAAGATCTATGTCTGGGCGTTCCCATTCCCTTGTTATCATGTTAAACACTTGTGGATTTAGCTTCCATTCGTGAAGATCCATGAGATTTCTGCTTAGTTCGTCTGCCAGTGTATTTTTTGTTCCTGGCAGGAATTGTGCTTGCAGATGTACCTGGTAGGTCAGTGCTGTGTTCCACAAAGACATGGCTTGTCTGCATAGGGGGTAGGAATGTGTGTCCCCTTGCTTGTTTATGTACCACATAACTGCAGTATTGTACGTCTTAATTAATAGTTGTCCTGGATGTATTAGGCCCTTGAAGGCTGTCAGGGCATTGTGTACAGCTAGCATCTCTTTTTGATTGATGTGAAGATGCATTTGTTCCTTGGGCCACGTGCCCTGAATACATTTTCCTGCTATATGTGCTCCCCAAGCATAATCCGATGCATCCGATGTTATTGTCTGCCTGGCTGTAGGTAAGGTGAAAGGCTGTCCCTTGTTGTGGTGACAAGCCTGGGACCACCATCGAAACTCCTGTTGTAGGCAAGGGATCAAGGTTATGATTGTCTCTAGGCTATGACAATGCTGAGTCCAAACACTTTTTAGATACCATTGTAGTTTCCTCATATGCTGTTTTGCATATGGAATTAGTAGAATGCAGGATGCCATGAAGCCCAGGCCTGCAGAATTTTTCTTGCAGGGAGCTGGGTCTTTGTAGTCATCATTTGAAAGTAATGAGTCAGTTGCCTTTGTCTGGCGTGAGATAAGCCATCTGGGCAGTTGTATTTCAGTTTGCACCCAGGAATATTATCTCTTGAGAGGGCACTAGTTTTGATTTCTTTTCGTTTACTGTGTACCCTAGGCAAATTAGCAATCTTTTTACAAACGCCAGGTGCTTTAAAAGAATGTTTTTGCTCTCTGCTTGACTAAGGCAGTCGTCCAAGTAGGGATATATTTGAATTCCTTTTTGTCTGCAAAATGCAATTACTGGTGCCAGGCATTTTGTGAAGACCCTAGGTGCAGTAGATAAGCCAAAGGGCAGTGCAGAGAATTTGCAATGCATTGAGCCTGCTATAAATCTGAGGTATCTTCTGCATGATTATCTGATTGAGACGTGCAGGTATGCCTCCTTGAAATCCAAAGTAACTAGCCAAGCCTCCTTGCCCAGCATGGGCAGAAGTTGTTGCAGTGTTAACATTTTGAATTTTGGAACATCCAGGAAAGTATTTAGGATTGACAGGTCCAGTATTGGTCTCCAGGCTTTGTCTTTTCTGGGTACTAAGAAAAGTCTGGAGTAAAATCCTTGTCCCTGTTCTTCATGAGGAACTTTTTGAATAGCTCCTATATCCATAAGAGCAGCAATCTGTTTTTGTGCCTCTGCCCATTGATTTTGTGGCAGGTTTGGCATACCTTTTAGTTTTGGAAGCGTGTGGAATTGGAACCTGTACCCCTGAGAAACTATATTCAGCACCCATTGGTCTTGGGTGATCATGTGCCAATTTTTTAAGAAAAGTGCTAGCTTTCCCCCTTGGGGTGCTGTCAACTGGTAAGAGCTTGGCATTTGCAGAGGGAAGTCATTGTGACTGTTTCCTATAAGGTTGTGATTTGTCTTCTCCTCCTTTGGGGGCTGAAGCACCCCATTGTTTAGGTCTGTAGGAGCCTTGGGGCTGAGATCTGCCTCTTGGGCATCTGTATCTGCCTCTTTGTGGCCTGTCTGACACTGGAAAGGACCAATTTTTTGAAGGCCAGTTTCTGCTAAATCTAGGTGGTTGAACCTGTAAGAAATCTTTCACCGTTTGCATTGACCTTGCTTTAGCCTCCATTTTCTTTAACACCTCTTCTGCCTTAACACCAAACAAAGTACCATGCTGTAGTGGAGCATCCAATAATTTTACTTTAACATGGTCAGGTAAACTTTGTTCTTTCAACCAAGCATGTCTTCGAATAACTAAGCCTGTAACTGCGCCTCTACAAGAAGCCTCTAATGAAGCAAAACCACATTGCAGAGTATGTTTTCCCACTTGTTCAACTGCATGCAATAAATCCTGCATTTCTTTACGGTCAGGACTTTCTATATTTGTAACCATTTTCTGCTTTAACAATGACATGAGATACTGTTGATATTGAAGCATGTGAAACTGACAGTTTAAAGCTCTTACAGCTAAAGTAGCAGAAGTGTAAACTTTTTTCCCCCATCTATCCAGAGCCCTGGAATCCCTATCTGAGGGGACAGGATTTTTGGCAGTGGAAGCTTTAAACCCTTTAGGACACTGAGAAATTGTTTCTGGGTCTGCAGCGGGGTTTTTGTAAAGACATTTATGACAGTCAGGGACCCTGTAGTGCCTGTCAGGCTTTACTGGTGCAGGGGGTACATAATCTGGAGACAGACTGGATTCAGAAAAAACATCATCTACAACATCAAGCACAGGGGGGATAGCCAGGGGCCTGTGCTGAGGCAATAAAAGGAAATCTCTGAGCCTTTTCTTGGATTCTGAGTAATCCTGGCTCTCCCAATGGAAATGCTCCCTCATAGTGTGCAGGGTTTCCCCAAAAGAATAATCCTCAGGCGGTGAGGCTGAAGGAATGGACTCTTCAGCATCAGAGTCCTCATAGGGAGGGACAGAATAGCCCTGATCAGAAGAAGAATCAGAGGAAATGGAAACCTGATCAGAGGAATCATAATCAGTGTCTTGCCTAGGCCTTTTGTCAGGGAGGGGGGCCCTGATTAAAGTAATTAGGTCTTCTGCCATTTTAAGCATCTGTTTCTTAGGCATGGATGACTCTCCTGGAGAATGCTGCACTTGTTTCCTTGTCTATAATGGTGTTTTTGACTTTGCCTTTGCTGCTGTAGTAGCCTTAATTGTAAGCTGTGAAGGTCTGAAGACACCCTCAGAAGCCGGTGCCTGCTCAGTGGCTCCGGACCCATCTGAGGGTATAGTTTCCGTAGGCCCAATACCTTGAGTTTCAAAGGGCTCGGGGCCTCCACATGGCTGTCGGTTACGGCCTGTGGCTCTGAGGTAGCAGGTGTCAGGGGCTGCGAAAGCACCTCACTGAGAACCTGCGAACCAGCAGCTGGCCTAGAAGAGGCTTCGTCACTGATTTTGGACATCAGATGCCTGTCTTTTTCTTTGTCTTTGCGTTTTTTATAGATTCCGGTCATCGGTTGTTCCGATGGCATTATATAATTAAATCTTCGTCCAAAATAATGTAAAGCAAATTCAAACAGACGTTTAACAGTGCGTTTATTGAATCTAGTACAAAACCGACAACTAGTAAGGTCGTGATCAGGGCCTAGGCAAGGAATGCAGTAAGAGTTAAAGTCCTTATGAGGTATTTGCTTCCCACAAGAAATACAATTATTAACTTTTACTGACATCGGTCTGGAGCAAGAAAAAGTTTCCCCAATGGGGTACTTAGCTTTATTGAAGACTTTGGTTCTGAAATTCAACTTTGAAAATCTCAGGAGTCGGCCGACCAGCACTTGCAAACTGCTTTTGCTTCAGGCACCGTGCGGCAAGAAAGACTGAAGAAAATGGTGTCGGTTGCAACTTTTATACCCCTGGCACACTGACGTCAGGGAAGAGGCGACAGCAACCAACTACAGACCAAGACTTTGGAACTCGGGCCGACTGCGGGTCGTCTGCCAGCAGGATAACCCCAAGTGTAATGACTGCAACAGTGAAACACGATGAACATCAGTCTAATTCCAAGGCCTTTTAACAGGAATGGGAGACCAGGGTGGGACAGGTACAGACATCCTTCAGGAAGCTTTAAATCCATTAAATCATCATCAACCCCCTTTTCCCATTTTCTACATGGAGTCGGGATGCTGTGTCACTTGTCTCGCTCTCTCCATAGTCAATGCCACTCTCCTACCTTCTTCAACAGTCATACCTGACTGTCGCAGGTCTTCTCTCACACAATCCATCCACCTCTCTGCTGGATGCTCTCATGCGTTCTTCCAGTCTGTCCCAAATCTTCAACAGATTGACTTTGGCTTTCCTGCATGTGCCCAAACCATAGTAATCTCTTCTCTTTAACCTTTTCTGCAACTGGAGTTAGTTTGGCTTCTGCTCTCATTTCTTCGTCTGTCCCACAGTGTGCATCCTATCACCAATCTCAGACACTTTATCTCCATCACCTTTAGCTTCTTTGTCTGCTCTGCCTTTACTACCCAAGTTTCTGTAACATATTAGTAGTGCTAGATGAACTTGTACAGCTTACTTTTAAGCTTCTTTGACATTCTTCCATCATACGCTAGCCCTGAAACTCTGTGCCAGTCGGCTGTAGCCCCTCTGATTCTTGCTCTGACCTCCTCATTCAGCTTTCCCTTCTCCTCAACCACCCCTCCAAGACACTCTAAGCTGTTAAACTGTTCCACTATTTTTCCTTCAATCTCAGTTTTCATCTTCTTATTTCCCCCATTTTCTGCCATTATAGCTGTCTTTACCTGTATGCAGTTTCATCCCATGTGCCTTCAGTTTTGCATTACATTCCCCTACCCTTTGTTGAAGTTCTTGCTCAGAGTCTGCCTGTAATGTCACACTGTCTACATACAGCAACTCTGTAGATCTGGACCCCCCGACCTGTTTGGTAATGTAGTACATCACCAGTATGAACAGCACTGGGCTCAGAGATGAACCATGAAATACACCCACTCCTACTGGGTACCCCTCTATAAAACCAAACACTGTTTGTACTTGAATCATTGCGTTTTTGTACATAACTTGCACTAGTTCTACTAATGTTTTTGAAAGTCTGAACCACAGCAGGACTGCCTAAATCAGCTTTTTTGGGACCTTGTCATATGTTTCTCCAAGTGTAAAGCATTAAATAACCCCCAAGTAAAATCCACGCTGGAGATCCTTAGCTACAGGGGAAATATGCTTGGTTTTCTCTTTCTTTTTCTGTTGGACGTCCACATGAAACTCCCTTTGAGGATCAGATCTCCCTAAAAAGATCTGTGGAATCCTCCTTGGTCCCTTAGATATAATCAGTCGAGGTTCCCCCTCAACATCAGTAGCAGACATCTATAAAGTCTTCAAGGACCTGCAAAACGTCAGATCCATGCCGACCTCCAATAGGGTCATGGCAGAGGAATCTGAAGCAATCACAGGTCAATCCTGCTTTCACTAGCTGAGACAGAGAGAAGTCTGGGGGAGGCAGGACAGCAGCCATATCAGACCTTATTTTTTTTTGGCACTTTTCTTGGCAGGCGGTTGACCCTCAGGATGGGAAGATTCCACCATAGCACCTTGAGCCAACAACACTGGTTTTCAAGGTAAATAGATAAACAGGAGGTACAACTACATAGGGTCTTATGGACAAAAGCCTGGCAGACAGAATACTGCATATGGTCGTGGGAAGCATTCAAACAGAAAAGACACTGGTTGCGATGGTCTTTATGGGGAATCTGCCTCCCACAATGACATTTTCCCTTTCTGGATGACATGAACCCAAAAACACTAAATAAAAAAGAAAGATATGAAGAAATCCCAACAGGACACTTACCTGAAACGTGGCTTGGTAACCAGCACAGCAGAAGGGTATTCAGACCAACATACAACGATGGCGTTCAGACTGACGGCTAAAAAGTTTTGAGTGTGTGCATCCACACATCACCTTTATGCCCTACAGCTTGTGCAGGGAGCATACATGTGACGTATGGCACTTGTAAGTACTAAAGCCTTTGGTATACTGGCTGGACATTGGGCTATCCTTATCAGGGATCCCTTCAGTTATGAATACTGCAACAGTGATATGGAAGGACATCTGATAAACACAGCTCCCTTTCTGAGATATCTGTACACAGTCAACGAAAACTTTATCATTCAGAACTACAAAGCAGTGTAGCTGAACGAAATTACAATGCTTCATTCTCAATGCAAGGAACAGCCGCACATATAAACAGAGAAAAATTAATAAAATATCACAGTAGAAATTTTATAAGTAGCAAGTAGTAAAGTAGGGCAGCAGCGACTCCCACCCATCCCAGAACAGGAGACAAGGAAGACAAGGAAAGTACAGTTTTGTACCTACCATAAATGTAGATGTCCGATAGGTATGCATCTGCAGTCCTTACATATGGGTTGTCCTGCCTCAGGCAGCCCTTCGGTCGGCCGGATTCCAAAGTCTGGGTCCGGCATCGGCTGATGTCGCCCTCTCCCCGACGTCAGAGCGCCTGGGGTATAAAAGCATCAGCCGACGCCATCTTCCTCAGTTTTTCTTGCCCCAGATGCAAGGTGCCCTCAAAGGAAGGCTAAATTTGGAGAGGTGCAAAAAATTCCAAACATGCCCAGTCATATAAAACAAATGCACCGTAATAGATAACCCCAGCTAGCTATAAGAGAGATAAGTACCCAGGAAATACCACAGAGGGGAAGGAGGGAGGGTAAACCTGACTGCAGATGCATACCTATCAGACATCTACATTTATGGTAGGTACAAAACTGTACTATGTCCTTCAAGGATGCATCTGCAGTCCTTACATATGGGTAGAATACCATAGCCAAGCTGGGGGTGGTAGGATCTAAGAAAAGGATGGTGTAGCTAAAATGCCCTTCAGGACTGCCGTAGCAAAGCCTGCTCTGGATATGGAATATAAGGGTAAGTTGTAATGCTTGGAAAATGTATGCATGGAGCTCCATGTAGCAGCTTCTAAAATGTCCTTGGTAGCCACCCCTCTTAAGAAGGCTGTGGAGGTGGCTGTGGCTCTGGTGGAATGAGGTCTAATGTTAGCTGACACAGCTTTGCCATGAAAAGAGTAACAGAATCGAATGCAATTCCCTATCCATTTGGAAATTGTCTGTTTGGAAATTGCTTTTCCTTGTACACCAGCAGCATATGCTACAAATAGCTGGTCAGTTTTTCTGCAAGTCTTAGTTCTGTCCAAGTAGTAGCGCAACTGTCTGTGAATGTCCAGGGTATGCAGAAGTTTCTCCCCTTTGTTCTGTGGATTAGGAAAGAAGGTAGGCAGGTGAATAGCTTGGTTCAGTGAGACCCTGGATACCACCTTTGGCATGAATGAAGGATTGGTTCTAAATGAGACTCTGTCCTGATAAAATAAGAAATGGTTGTACTGCCATGAGGGCCTGCAACTCAGATACTCTTCTTGCTGAGGTTATGGCCAGAAGGAAGGCAGTCTTCCAAGACAGGAACTGTAGTTCTGAAGATGCTGCTGGTTCAAAGGGAGGTAGAGTTAATTTTTCCAACATGTAGTTAAGGTCCCATGTAGGCACTGGTGGTTTCCTTGGAGGATTGATGTTTTTAATTCCCCTTAGAAACTGCCTTAGGAGTGGATGAGAGAAGACAGGTGGATCAGTATTGTATTCTGCTGAAATTGCTGAAGCATGAATTTTTATGGAAGAGTAAGAAAGGCCATTGTGGAGCATTTCTGCCAAGTATTCCAGGATATGTGCCATGTTCATCACTGTCATCTAGGCCCTTTGTGGTGTTCCAAGTCTGAAATCTTTTCCATTTTGCTGAATATGCCTTTCTTGTGGAAGGCCGACGAGCTTCCATGATGATGTCCTTCACTGTCTTAGATAGCTTATGCTGGTGAGGAGTCAAGGTATTCTCCAGGCTGTCAGCTGCAAGGTTTTCAGGCTGGAGTGCAGAGTTTTGTAATTGTGCTGTGTCAGAAGAAGTGACCATTGTGGTAGAGGCCACGGTTTCGTGCGTGACATGCTCCTTAACAGTGGGTACCAGTGCTGTCTGGGCCAGTCCGGAGCTATCAGAATCACTTTTGGCTGCTCTGTCCTGATCTTCAGTACGACCTTGGTCATTAATGGAAGAGGTGGGAATGCATACACTGTTAGAGTATTCCAGCTGAAAGAGAGGGCGTCCACTTTCCATGCTTGCGGGTGGTATGTCCTTGAGCAGAATTTCTTCAGCTGATGGTTGTTGTGGGAGGCAAAAAGATCTATGTTCGGCCTCCCCCATGATTGTGTTATCTGAAGGAAGATGTCTGGGTGCAGCATCCATTCGTGTGGATCCATGATATTTCTGCTTAGACTGTCCGACAACATATTGTCTTTTCCTGGCAGAAACTGGGATTGCAGCTCTATATTGATTTTTAGGGAAAATTCCCAAAGATTCATTGCCAGCCTGCAAAGAGGGTAGGAATGGGTACCGCCTTGCTTGTTTATGTACCACATAACTGTGGTATTGTCTGTCCTTATTAGCAGGTGTCCTTGATGGAGAAAATGTTTGAAGGCCTCGATTGCATGTATCGCCGCCAGCATTTCCTTTTGGTTTATGTGCATGCTCAATTCTTTCTGTGACCATAGTCCTTGAATGCATCTGCCCTCCATGTGTGCTCCCCATCCATGGTCTGAAGCGTCTGTTGTAATGGTTTGGCTGATTATTGGTTTGCTGAAGGGCAGGCCCCTGTTTGATTGGCTTGCTTGAGCCCACCACAGAAATTCCTTTTAAAGGCATGGAATGAGTGGTATCAAAGCTTCTAGGCTGTGACTGTGCTGAGACCATAAACTCCTTGGGTACCATTGTAGTTTCCTCATATGCAGCCTTGCTTGTGGAATCAGAAGAATGCAAGATGCCATGTAACCCAGGGCCTGCAGGATTTTCCTTGCAGTCAGCTGAGTTTGTTTTGTCAGATTTTTGAAATAATCCGTAGTTGTCTTTGTTTTTCTTCCATGAGAAAAGCCATTTGGGTGGTTGTATCTAGTTTCGCACCCAGAAAAATTATCCTTTGGAATGGAACAAGTCTTGATTTGTGAATGTTGACTGTATATCCCAAAGCCTGAAGTAGGCGGATGGCATAATTCAAGTGTTTTACCAAAGTTTGTTGGCTGTCCGCTTGTATAAGGCAGTCGTCCAGATATGGGTATATTTGAATCCCCTGAAGTCTGCAGTGAGCAATTACTGCTGCCAGGCATTTCGTGAATATTCTGGGCGCAGTAGATAAGCCAAAGGGCAATGCTGAGAATTGATAATGCTCTGAACCTGCAAGAAATCTGAGGTGTCTTCTGCAACTTTGTCTGATAGGGACATGCAGGTATGCCTCCTTGAGGTCTAGAGCTACAGCCAAGACCGCTTGCCCAGCATGGGAAGGAGTTGCTGTAGGGTCAGCATTTTGAATTTTGGCACAATGAGATAAGTATTCAGTGCGGACAAGTCGAGAATAGGCCTCCATTGTTTTTCTTTTCTTGGGACAAGGAATGGTCTGGAATAAAATCCTTGGCCTTGTTCTGAGAGAGGAATCTTTTCTATAGCTTTCATTTGCAATAGGTTGGAAATTTGTTTTAAAGCCTCTGCCCTTTGATTTGGTGGCAGGTTTGGCATTCCTTTTCTTTTTGGCAATGTATGAAAATGGAACCTGTATCCTTTGTCTATTATTTGCAGTGTCCATTTGTCCCTTGTAATACTGTGCCAATTTTTTGAGAATAAAGATAGCTTTCCCAAAGGTGCTTCCAATTGAGCCCTGGTTGGCGGGGTCAAGGTAAAGTCATTGAGTCTGTCCTTGTGCAGCAGTTGTAGGTCCTGCACTACCTCTCTGGTTAGGAGGCTGCCATTGACGTCCTCTAAAGGAGCCTCTAGCTTGCCCTCTACCTCTGGCACGCCTGTTCTTGCCTCTTTGAAATCTCTCTGTGTCTGGAAAGGACCAATTCTTAGAGGGCCAATTTCTGCTGAATCTTGGTGGTTGGACCTGGAGAAAATCTTTGACTGTTTGCACCAATTTAGCCTTTTCCTCAAATTTCTTTAAGACCTCCTGAGCAGTGGAGCCAAATAACTTTTGCTTTTCCAGTGGAGCATCCAGAAGCTTTGCTTTAACATGATCTGGCAGAGTTTGTTCCTTCAGCCAAGCATGCCTACGTATGACTGCACCTGTCATTGCTGACCTACATGAAGCTTCCAATGCATCGTAACCACACTGCAGGAAATGGTTGCTAACCTGTTGGGAGTTATGTACCAGATCCTGAAGTGACTTGCGATCTAGGGGTTCAGGTGAAGACAGTTTTTTTATGCAATTCATCTAACAAATACTCTTGGTACTGTATCATATGGAATTCACAATTTAATGCCCTCACAGAAAGAGTGGAAGAAGTATACACTTTTTTTCCTCATCTCTCTAAAGCCCTGGAATCCCTTTCAGAGGGGAGTGGATTTTTAGTAGTGGCAGATGCAACCCCTTTAGGGCCCTGGGAAATAGTTTCAGGGTCAGCAGAGTGGGCCTTGTAAAGGAAATGATGCGAGTCCGGAACCCTGTAGTACCTATCGGGTTTGACAGGAGCCGGAGGAAGGGAGTCAGGGGTAATGCTAGACTCAGAGTACACATCATCAATTACATTCAAAACAGGAGGAATAGCCAAAGGTCTATTCTGAGGTAAACGCAAAGAAGTCCTTAATCTCTTCCTGGAATCAGAGAATTCCTGGCCTTGCCATTTGAAATGCTCTCTCATGGAGTGAAGGGTCTCCCCAAAGGACAGCTCTTCAGGAGGGGAGGCAGAGGGAATAGATTCCTCTGCATCAGAATCCTCGTAGGCCGTAAAGGCCTCCTCCTGGTAGTCTGAAAGAGCAGAGCAATCTGAGGCCTCATCAGAGGACTGGGGATCAGTGGGCTCAGCCCTGGGCCTTTTGACTAGAGGAGGTTGAGAGCCCCTGTCCGGGTGTGGCTGAGAGCCCCTAATTAAGGAAATAAGGTCCTCAGCTAAACTTAAAATCTGTGAACCTGTAGTGGATCCCTGAGGAATAGCCTTGGGAGGCAGAGATTTTGGCTGTTTAGCAGCTTTAGCCCTAGTGAATGCCTTTATGGACATGGATGCAGGAGGCCTGGCTGCTCCACGTGCTGGCGTAGTTTTGTCTAGGGAAATGGTGTCAGATGTTTCCGGAACACCGGTTTCTGAGGGAAATTCTATAACCGACTAAGAAGAGGCCTCCGGGCCGAGGTTGTCGGTTGTCGCATCGACGGTCGGAAGTACCAAGGACTCGGTTTCAGCCGACCGAGACACTCATGGTGAGCCTGCGTGGTTTCAGCGAAACCACGGTCCGCTGTGTCGGTCCTTGTCCTTCCGTTTTTGGTTAAATGAGAAGTCGAGTCTCCGACGGCATATTGTAACAGTAACTAGCCCCAAAAATTCCTCTGCAAACTCTGCCCGACACCTAAGAGTGCGCCGGGTTGAAGGAGGCACAGGCTGTACAGGCCGAGGCGCCGTGGTCTGGGCCTAGGCAGGGAGGCAGTAAGAATGGAAATCCTTATGAGGCATTTGTTTCCCACAAGTTAAGCAATTATTAACTTTAAGCGCTTGAACTGACATCGGCTGAGGCAAGAAAGAGTCCCCAATGGGGGTACTTAGCTTTGAAGTCTTCGTAGCTGAAGTTACAGGAGCTGGCCGACCGCACTTGCGAACTGCTTCTGCTTCGGGCACCACGCGGCAAGAAAGACTGAGGAAGATGGCGTTGGCTGATGCTTTATACCCAGGCTCTGGCGTCAGGAGAGGGCGACATCAGCCGACGCCGGACCCAGACTTTGGAATCCGGCCGATCGAAGGGCTGCCTGAGGCAGGACAACCCATATGTAAGGACTGCAGATGCATCCTTGAAGGACATCAATATGAAGGTAATATTTTCAAAGTAAAATTGAAACAATAGCAGCATATCTACGATTAGACTGAAATATTGCACAGTTTGTATACTGCACTTTACAGTCTTTCAGCGTGGTAGGTAAGCTACCTTAGTATTGCACATCCATAAAATAAGCCCATTGATACACTAGTTATGTAACAAATGTCATGGTTCATTTTCCCTAAGCGTTCAACAGTCTAATGGAGAGCGGAATAAAACTGTTTTCTAGACTGGTGGTCTTACAATGCAGGCTTCTGTATCTCCTACCTGAGGACAGGCGAGTGTACAGACCACTGGCAGGATGCGTTGGATCGCTGGAAATCTTTTTGGCCCTGTCGATGCACTGCATTTGTGTAGATCTTCCAGAGGTGTACGGGAGGTGCCAATGATTCTTTCTGCTGCCCTTACAGCTCTCTTGAGAGCCTTTTGATCCATATTGTTACAGCTCCCATACCAGACTATAATGCTGTTGGTCAAGACACTTTCAATGGTGCCCCTATAAAAGGTCTTAAGTATGGAGCTAAGTAATTTTGCCTTCCTAAATTTCCTTAGAAAGTGCAAGTGTTGCTCAGCTTTTCTGACTGTGCTGAATACATGAACTGACCAGGATAAGTTCTCTGTGATATGAACACCCAAGAACTTTGTACTCTTGACCCTTTCCACTGTCATCCCTTTCTTCACTAGGTGTTTGTGTGGTACTTGAGATCTTCTGAAATCAACGATCAATTCCTTTGCCTTGCTGACATTCAGTGCTAGATTGCTGCTGTCACATCAGACCAGTAGTTGATCAGTCTCATCCCTGTAGGGCTCCTCCCATTTGTCTTGGTCAGGCTTATAACAGTGGTGTCGTCCGCGATTTGATGATACTATTCGTCTCATGTCTGGCCATACAGTCATGTGTCAGCAGAGTGAAAAGAAGAGGGCTTAAGACACACTCCTGTGGTACTCCTGTGTTCAGGATGATACTTCTGGACCTGTCTCCCACATGAACCTTTTGAGGCATTTCAGTAAGGAAGCGCAGAATCCAATTGCATGAATGAGAGTCTATGCCCAGTTGAAGTAGCTTCAATATCAGATTCTGAGGGATGACAGTGCTGAAGGCAGAACTGAAATCAATGAATAACAGTCTTGCACAGCAGCTTTTGCCTTCTACGTGGGTCAGTGTTTCATGGAGAGCTATTGAGATGGCATCCCCTGTACTGCGGTTTGTCCTGTATGTGAAATGCAGTGTGTCCAGTGTATAGTGTACAGCACCCTACTCTAAGTGTTCAGCTATTAAACTAAAAAGTGAAGCATTTTGCTGGAATTAAATTATTAATATCAATATGCTCATCAAAGAAATAACATTCAGAATCATCTCTCAAATCACTGATTTTCCACTACCTGCTTTATCCTGTTCAAAGCTGTGTGGAAGCCGGAGTTTATCTCAACATACAACAGGTGCAAAACAGAGATTCAGTCCTAAACAGGATGCCAGTTCATTACAGGATGCACATACACATACCTCTAGTCGATCTACAAAACACAGTTAATTCATCTAACATGAGACCACAGTCAATTCATCTAATGTCATGTACTTGCAATGAGGCAGAAAATAAAAAAAAGAATAACTAGAAAAAATCTACATGGACATCAAGAAGACATTCATGCTCTAAAACAAATCAGTTCCTTTATTTTATTTATTTTATTTTACATTTGTTGACCGGGATAGTCCGACTGGATACATGTCCATTTTCAGCACAGGCCCGTGGAAAAAAGCTCCGTACAATCATACATGGAAAGTAACAAAGACATAGAATATAACAGTGACAAAAGACCTTTATACAGAAAGTACAGTTGTGTACCTACCATAAATGTAGATGTTCAAGTGCATTCACTGTTGCAGTCATTACACTTGGAGTTGTATCTTGCTATCAGGCGCACTCCACAGTCGGCCCGAGTTCCAAAGTCTTGGTCCGGCGTCAAGTTGCTGTCAACTCTTCCCTGGACGCTAGGGTGTGCCAGGAGTATAAAAGGTAAACCAAACGCAATTTTCTTTCAGTTTTTCTTGCCCCAGATGTCAGGTGCCCCCAGACAGGAAGGCTGGAAAGATAAAAATATGCCAAAAAACATGCATATATAACTATAAACATTTCCTTCATCTACAAGCAAATACACCACATAGGGTTGTATAGAGTTGAGAATTACAGAAAAGTCCCAGCAATTAAAGGGGGATGGTGGATGGTGTAATTTGACTGCAACAGTGAATACACCCTTGAACATCTACATTTATGGTAGGTACACAACTGTACTATGTTCATCGTGTTTCACTGTTGCAGTCATTCCTGGTAAACTGAGCTGCAAAGTGATACACCTGCAGAACTGCAGTGGC